>NC_088931.1:24472500-24532500 GCF_038396675.1 Hydra vulgaris
CTATCCACCAAAAGGAATCTTACTTGCATGCAACAAAATCATTTAGATTTGGTACAATTACAACATCAGACGTTACTACTTTTGACAGTATAAATCTGTCAACACATTGATGTTTGCTTGTTCTTTTAAAACTAGTTTTTGAAATGGGTATGTAATGATGATAACTTCTTGTACCTGGAACAGTTTTTCCTGTTTCAAATCGCTCCTTTAGTTGCTGTCGCCTTGAATTAACTGTTTCTTTGGTAATTTTATAAAATATGATTGTGTTTATGTTGGTGATGCAAAACTCAAGCATATCATCAACTGTCAATGTTTGGTTTTCTAATGATCTTTGCAAACTTGCTCTTCCTGTTATTTTTTTAACAGTACCACCTATGCCATCACAAGTGGATTTTCCATGGCTGGTTGCAAAAAATACCCATTCAGCTGTAATCTCGAAATCTTTCTTATGGTGGCATAGATTTATAAAGTTTTTATCGTTTTTATAATGAGCAGAACATCCATCAGAAAAATAATAAATTTTATTGATACCAATTAAATATTCTTTAATGTACTCTACAATTTTCTTTTGAAATTCATACACAAAGCATGTATCATGATCATTGTCATCACTTAAAAAACAGAATGACTTATGCTGAATATTTGTTTTAGAAATTGCTTTAAAATATATAACAACAGGATGTAGTGCACATTGTTCTTTATTTCAATGATAACTTTGTATTTCATTCTGTATAACAAATTGATACTTCTCTGCAAAATCTGTCTGTATAATACATTCATTCTAACCTAAATTGTTTTATAGCTCTTTCAAATAGCGAGTTTGGTATTTAACAATGTGAAGTTGGTTGATTAATGTGAGAAACAACTATTTCTTTATATTCAAATAAGTTAACTGTCTGAGTAATTAATTGTGATCTATCAGTAAATGTGATATATCACTTTGCCATTGATTAAATTGAATTTCTTCTTCGTCAATCTCAATTAACTCCTCATCTAAAAATGCCTTTAAGTTATCATAATCTGGACATTTGGCACATCTATGAACCATGCATTCATTATTGCTTGTATCACAAACTAATTTTGACATTAAATCTTTGTATGTAAAATTCCATTGGACAGCATTTACAAGCAACATTGAGTTTTGATGGTAAATACAAACACCTACACAGTGTGTACCGTTTGGTCCCACACTAATGCACTATTTTGGACGCAAACTACAAAACTTTGAAAATCCTATTTTAAAATTAGGGTATTTACTTTTAAAATCAATATAAAGCTCATGAAAGCTGCTCAACAATAATCTTTTTTGTTGTGGAGGACCACTTTTAACCTTAACACAATCTTTTTTGCCAGGCATAATTCTAAAATGTTCATCTTGTTGAAAAAAATCTTAAACCAAAGCTGTAAAAAGTCAGCTATTTTTATGTCTATTTTCTTATAGTAAGAATTCCATTTTCAATTTTTCAAGAAGACTTTAATACATTGTATACTGACTCCTCTTCCTTAACAAGCTGTATGACAGTCATTAATTTGCTGTGATTGTATGTACCAATAGTCTTGCATTGATATTTTATTTCAGGCATGATAGTTTATTTCAGTCTTATTATTTTATCTAAAATATTATAAAATTAACATTAATTATATAAAATATGAAATTTAATTATAAAATAAAATATGGTAATAAAATAAAATAAGGAATACAAAAATAAAATATCAAATATTTAAATAGGAGTTAAAGTTTTACCCTAGCCATTCAAAGAAAACAAATTTGAACTATGATCTTAATGTAAATATTACAGTAACATTACATAAAACTGTTATATGTTACTGAAATATATATAATACTATATTTAAAGGCAAAACTGAGCTTAAGTATATAAATAAATGTCATGTAGCTTATAATTTTGTAACAAAATTATATAATGTTAATAGGATTTTATATGTTTTATATACATCCATTTTAACCCACTATCATTTTACCTGTATATCCATTATACCCCATTTTAGATTTTTGTTTATTTATCAATATGGGTTAGAGAACTTATAAATTATATTTTACATGTTACATGATGGTCCAACTAATAAATTTACATCGTTATTCTTGCATAAGTAATATTACTGAAGTCTGCAGACAAAAGTTTTGAAACGTAATGTTTTTTTTATTTTTTTCAAAATAAAATGTTTTACATTTTAACTATTCATGTAAATCAAATGTAAACATTGTTAATGCTAAAAAAAAGAAGCTAATTTTGTGTATAAACCGTTGGTAATTTTCAGGTTTTAGCATAATGTATAGATAACTTACTCCATACATACTTAGTGAATATATCCATATTACCCCAACAATCCATATTACCCCACCCTACCTTAGTCTTTATCTCTTCGTATGATTTAGTCTCAAGCAAGCCAGACCTCCAAATATAAGTATCTTGAAAATGCTTTTCTAGACTACAAAAATTTTTTAATTCTTGTTTTCGAATGAAACATATTTTGTGACATTTATCATTTAAAACGTTTCCAAATCCACAAGATTCCATTTTAACAATATACTATTATTTATTATCCCTAAAAAAGATGCATGAAAAATGTATAATTCATTCAATGTGTTCATGGGGTCAAGGTTGGTCAGGATGATGTCATAATGAGCATTCTAACTTTAATTTTGCAATATTATAAACATTTCTAAATAATAAAACTATTAAAAAAACAACAAATCAGCAACATCTATAATTACATTTCAATATAGCCAAAACTGTTTCAGTTACAAAACTGATCAAGTTACACCTTTCTTTTTCTCGTTTAATTTATCAAAGTACCTGTTTTTAAGTACTAAATTTAAGTAGATTTGACCATGTTTTTATTTCTGTTTTAATAAAGACCACTCTCCAATTCTTTGTAATAACTATAACTTAACTATGGTGGATAAATTAACTATGGTGGATTATGGTATAAAGTAACTATGGTGGATAAATTAACTATGGTGGATAAATTAACTATGGTGGATTATGGTGGACTATGGTAACTATAAATTAACTATGGTGGATTTTTGTTGGTTGGAGGCAAACTTAAAATAGCTAAATCTTAGGAACTGATTGAAATTAGACGATAAAATTTTCAGGATGTTCATAATTTACTAAAATCTTTAAGTGGTTTAAAAATCAGCAAAATCTGAGACTTAGAGTTGCATTTTAAAAAAAAGTTGGATGTTTTCACATGGAATCGCCCAACTACCTGGTATCAATTGTAAAAAGCAGATAAGAAAGAGTAAAGTTGTTGTAAAAATATGTAAATTATGAAACAAATTCAACTTTCCAAGTATTTAAAAAAATCAGTTGGAAGAAAAATTGAAAAGGTTATAGAAAAACATGACAAGTATCTTAAAAAGGCTGGCGAAAAGGAAGAATACTTTGTTTTTAGAGATCTTTTTGATATCACCAATATTAAGGGCATGTGGCTTAGTCTGAAAGATAAAAAAATTTTTAACATACAATTATTAAGTTCAGGAGGTTAGTCATAGTACTAACACACAAGTGTCGTTACATCTTTCAAAAGTCAGAGTTTGTAATGCAAAAGATACAACTTCGACAAACCACAATATTTAGGATGTCAGCATCATATACTGGATCTCATTTTAAAACATATTTTGGATCATTTTTTAAATTATAAATCAATAACTCCTAGTTTTGATTATAAATTTGTAAAGAATTTATACAAAAAATATATACATATGAAGCTGAGCCTAATTATTACATAAACCTAAGATAGTGAGATGACTTCAAATTCCTTTATGAGTTATGTGAAGCTTTTTGTTACTTCAAGAATCAAAAAAGATTACCAAAAATTAAATGGTATAAGCTTCCTCCATTGCACATTGTAAGATGGAACTCTAGAGCATCATATTTTCTTATTGCCTTTTTTTTTATATCAACATAGAGGTGTGAACTTAAAAGTACAGCAACCTTTATTGCAAATCCGTGGAAAAAAATTTAGTTCAGCAAACAGTTATTTGATGATAAATCATAAGACCATATGCTAGATGCATTGACTGACCTTAAGTGTACAGCTGGTTTAAAGTGCTTTATGAAACACTGGAGCAAAGTAGATAATGCACTTCATATTCCAAGGACAAACACCATTTGCTGAACGTGGTGTTAAATTGATGGAAGATCTCCTAAAAATTCAATAAAATGGGAATATGCAAATGTGAAATTTATTGGAAAGAATGACCTGTGAAGCATTTAACTAACTTGCAGAAAACTGCAAGTTAGTTACTGCATGTTTGGCACAAATATTGGATCTTTGTGTGATTATAGATGAAAAGATATCACACCAAAACTTTGTGTATGTATTGATAGCTTTTGGATGATCTTTTATGACTTTCTCCAATTCTTTACCATTTTCAGTTAAATATTTGGTTTAAAAACCAGATGTCTTACCATTTTCCAGAAACAAGCTTAACTGCCATCTCAAGTCGTTGTCTGTCTGAATAAATTTGTATGTAAGCAAGTAGTAAACAAATTGCCCAAGAGTTCCATCTAGCTTGGGTAATATTTGGTAAACTTTCAAAACTAACCTTAGGAAATTTCTTTTTATTTCAAAAGGATTTCACTTTGTCAATGAGATGCGTGAAAACTGCATGTTATCTCTTCATTTCAGTTATTCTCCTTTTCAAAATTCGATGTTAAAAAGTTATATTTACTATGTATTGCTTGGATAAAATAATATGGTAGATCAAGTGAATTGGTATAACCTCCGAAAAAATCATCCAGATATAACTTTAATATTGAATATAATATATGATGCTGACAACCAACATAGAGTAGTTTCTCAAAGCCAAAACATTTAAAATGTGTCATTAATCTCTTTACTGTGCCACTTGTTTTCCCAGTGTTAACAATTGTAGTGTCTGTTATGATCATTTCTATAGATACCCATAAATCATATTCATTCAAAAGTTCTCAAAGTCCTTCAAAATCGTCTCTGACTTTTCATTCTTTAATACCATTGGCTTTAGCCTAACCTCTCTTTTATTGCTCTTTATCACAACTACTTTATGTTCCACCCCAGCTATCTCTTTCCCATCAAATGCAAACTAATTCTCAACTAGTTCTTTTCTCAATTTATCTCATAAGTTTTTACTTTCTCTGGTGACTGCCTGGTGACTCTGGTGAATGGATTGCTGGTTGAGTTGTTGCAGGAAGTTAGGTACCAGCCATTTAAAATTGTTGACTGTCCTCTGTTTAATTTTTTGTTTATTAATATTTATTGAAGGTTTATAATCACTGCCACTGTTACTTACTGACTCATTACTACTTTCATGTTTCTCTCTGTATTCATTCAGAATTAAAGTTGATGGAACATTACCAACTTTAATTTTCTTTGAAGGTAAGGATATTTTTAGGATCATCAGGCTTCATATTAGTATATCCCATTTTACCAGATGTCTTTAATTTCTTTAATTAAAGATTTTTATCCTCAGAATGCAAACAAAGTCCAAAGTCATCCTCTTTCTTTATATCTAATAAAGCATCAAAACTATAAGTACATGGTATTTTGATTTCTGTTTGTCTCTTTTTATTCAATTTTTTCTATTATCCTTGGCACTGATCTTTTGTATATTGTTGGAAAACTCTTTTTCCATGCGTCTCTTGTTTTTTTTGGTTGCAGTAGAATTTTTGTTTCACATTTTGAATATTGTGCACTAACTGAACTTGTAATGTCTAATAAAATTTGTTATTTTATTAAGTATTTCAAAAAAAAACAATGTTTTTTGAAAACATTTACAGTCAAAGTCGTTTGATCCACATTAATTAACATAATTATAAGTTTAAAATTGATACTTGGTAGAACAAACGCTCAACAAGCCCAATGTCACTGATATCACTTTGTTTTGCAATCTTATGAACTATAATTCATTTGGTGCGTGAATTTTTTAAATGGGTTTAAATTTACCATTAAATTATTGTCATTTTTTTTGAAATATAAAAGCTCATCACTAGATGACATACTCATTTGAAAATCTTAAAATTCTTTTTTATTTTATACCTTAAACTTACATACATACATACATACATACACACATACATACATACATACATACATACATACATACATACATACATACATACATACATACATACATACATACATACATACATACATACATACATACATACATACATACATACATACATACATACATACATACATACACACACACATACATATATACATACATACATACATATATATAATGTAAAACTGGATTTTCGTTTGAAAATTCAGAAATTTATTTTGCAATATACCATTTTTTATTGAACACATACATAATACATAAAATTTTTTCATGTTTGTGTTATGATATTAATTTTGATCTTTTGAATCAGGTTGTATCAATAGATTTGGTAGAGCCAACCATTTACAAGATAACAATAAATGCAAAACATCCTGCTGCTTTTGTTTGGCTTGAAACAGATTTAGATGGCCGTTTCTCTGACAATGGTTTTATAATGACTCAGCAAAAAGTTGAAGTAAAATTATTGAGTTTATAATATTTGAATAAAGCATGCCAAATAGGAACTTAGCTGGAAAAAAAATGTTTTTTCTATATTTTCTACCAAAACTGTTTATATTGGTCAGAATTTAAACTTACAAAAGTATTTATAATTTATAAAAATTTATAGTATAGGAAAGGTTCTCTATAAGAATCCATTTCACTTAAAGGTTCTTTATTAGAATCCCTTCACTATAAAGGTTTTTAATAAAAGCAATTAAAATAGAGTCAAAAAAGTTAAATAGTAAAACAAAGATATAAATGATAAAAGATATAAATTGTAAAACAAAGATATAAATCATCTTTGCAATAACATCGCAAATGGAGGAAGTGTTTGTTTAACGGTAAAAAATAAGAAAATAAAAAATTTATGAAAAAGAAAAAAAACAAAAAAACATTTTGGTAGTAAAAGTTTAAAAAAAAATTGTATAAACAAGAATAGAGGATTTAAATAAATAAAAATAAAAAACAAGAAAAAAAACCTAAACAAATAAAATTAAAGTTAAAAGAAAAAAGTCTTCGAAAATGGAAGTTAATAAAAAAGAACTAAAATATTTTCTATCAACAATATTTTATGGAAAGAAAGGAAAAAGAATCATTTTAATTAATTTTGTACATTGTTTATATGTTGTGCATTTATGTATATAAAAAGTGTTGAATGTATTTATTTTTTTGCATTTTTCTCTGTCAATTTAGTTGTTGCTTTTTCTTTTTCTTGATACTTTTGTTTAACTAATATATGTAATGCGTAATATAGGCTTTAATATTGTATGTAGTAGTGTGTGTGTGTGTGTGTATATATATATATATATATATATATATATATATATATATATATATATATATATATATATATATATATATATATATATATATATAGTATTGGACAAAACATTTGCAACCAACATCGAACAATGTTAAAAAATGTTCCTAATTTTACATGTCTTGAAAACGAAACGAACTATACTATACAGCAAACAGTTCAGGAGTCTGGAGTCATAGCATGCCATGACATGAGCAATCAGCTGACAGGTGACAGCATGCAGGCAGAATTTCGTTGACAAGTGCTAATTTGCAGCGGACAAAACAAGTGCAACTTTTTTGGTTTATTTCATTTTCTCAAGTCTGGTCCGTGTCAACGTCATGGAAGTTTTTTAATAATTAAAAGAAGTATCCACAAGTTTCCAGAAGCATGCAGAATAGTGTGATTCTATTTTTTAGTTTGTCATGCAAACCTTTTCTAAAACATGAATAATTGTATTCTAAGAGCAACTAAATAAAAAATAATTAAAAATTTGAAAATTTTACTAGGTCAAAAAAAAAAGTTATTTTATGGAAATAAGACAAAATTATTTCTTTTTTTTAGTCTTTTTTTATTTTATACATAAGCAAAAGAAATACGACAAAGTTTATAAAGTGAAGTTATTTTTTATTCGACATTTGCATAAACATTTCTGTTAAAAAAAGTCTCTCAAGAGCATCATCAGACTTAGCCAGGGAACATCGTATGTCCATAGCTCGGAGTCCTCTCTCAGCTACCTCAATTGTTTGATGCACATTCTTGAATGAGATTTTAACACCAAGAATATGTCTTGTCAGAGCTTCTTGGGCTTTAATGCAACTTTATGTAGTTTCTTTTAAGTTTTCCCAGTTGGTTTCCTCTCTCATTTTAAACCATGCAAGTGACCAAGAACAGCTAATAAACTTAGCTATTTCTTTCAATAATGGTCGTTCTTCAGGAAGTAGAAAGTAGCCTAACAAGACATATATTGCTCTACTGTTCCACCTTGCTGAGTGAGAACTTGGTAATTTCGTAGCTGCAGTTTGGGTAAAATATTGGTGTCCAAATAGTGCCTAAATGCAATCCATAACCTGGAAAAATAAACAATAAAATGGATCAACGCATTCATCACATATACAAATCATTGATATTGAAAACAATAATTTTTAATAAAACAAACCTAGCCAATAGCTTATAATCATCTCTCCAGGTTTTTACAGTAGGAGGAGGATGAGGTGTTTTATGCAGGATATTGTATGATTCTTTCAATTGCGGATACTTATACTTTTTAGTTAACGCCTACTCTAACTTAAAATCAGTTAGAGTAGGCGATTTTGATGGTGTTGGTAAGTGGAAAATTACCAATTTTTTTCAAAACAAGGTCCAAAATGTGAGCATTGCATCCATAATAAGGAACAGGCCTGTTAAATAGCTTAGATCTTAAAATCCCTACTACTCCACCAGAACCATCATAAGATCCACCTGAAGTAAAATGGAATAACTTATTTAATTGTATTATTTTATTATTTAAAAATAAATAATTTTAATTTTACTAACCTGTATTGACAGAGCAGGTGTCACAAATTATAAGGGATATTTTATGCACAACATTATACTCTAACAATGTTTCCGTTATCATAGCGGCTAGATTTTTAGAAGT
Organism: Hydra vulgaris; assembly: GCF_038396675.1. Taxonomy (NCBI): domain Eukaryota; kingdom Metazoa; phylum Cnidaria; class Hydrozoa; order Anthoathecata; family Hydridae; genus Hydra; species Hydra vulgaris. The sequence continues at coordinate 24,481,495 of NC_088931.1, forward strand.
TCCGCTAGTATGTAATGTTTTGAGGTCAATGTACCAAAATATTGGTCCATCAGACTGAAGGGCGATGACCATGCGTTCCTCTTTTTTAATCCCATAATCATATGGTGCCACACCTTTTCCATCAAAGTGTAATATAATGGATAATTGAACAGACAAAGCTTCTTTAAGTTTAAGTTGAGTTGTGACTTGCAACCTTTTACCTGCTTTAAAAATAGCCGATTGATTTGGAGTTGGAATGTCACTATGGAAATAACTTAATGAGCGAGTTACACTAACTCCTTTGTGGGTTGAGATACCAGCTTCTGCGCACATAATGGCAATTGGCACCTTAAACCAAAAGTAAAATTAATATAAATTTAATAAAAAAACTTTTTTTATTTCCAAAAATTATTATTACTCACCTTTGATTTAAACTTCCGTTTGGGTCGTTCAAACAAAGGCTGAAAATCATCAACGTTATCATCATTTTCAGAGCTTGACTCTGTGTACAGTTGCTCTCCATAGTCAAGATCCATGTTTTTTGGTATCAACTGCCTGTTAGCAGGGTGCTCAACAACTGTTTGGCTGGTTAATACACAGCTCTTTCTATCATCCATTTGATGATTGTAGAAGATCTGCTCTTCCCTCTTCAGCTTTATATTTTTATTAAGGATATCAAATGGCATAAAAAAATCCATATTCGATTTTCTCTTCAAACTTAATTTATAAGCATTCACAACTTCATTCAATTTTTTTGTGATGCCAGCTCTGGATACTGAGGGCATGCTAAGTTTCACATTCCAGAGCTGCTCCAAATCTTTTGCTATTATTTGCATAACAGCTCTTGATGGTGGTGCGGGGCGTGTGTCAGCTAGATGGTGATAGTAGCCAAGAATGTGGCAGACTTCTGAAATAGTCTTGAAATTGGCTAAGGATTTAGTCCGTAATCCATAAGGCGCTGCTGAAGCAAGCAGTTCCCGAGATTCCTTTGAACACGGTGGTATTAAGTTGTTTGCTTCTCTCTTTAATGCTCCTTTAGCACTTATGTGGGACATATTTAGGTAAATATAATTATAACTAAAATAGAAAATGGAATACAGTTATTTTATTTCTAATCCACCATTAATTGTTAAGCTAGTTTTATATTATATTCACTATTAACTTCAGTTAATTAAAAAAATATCATACAAATTATCCATTTTTTTGCTTAAGTATTTTGTCTTATTTTCATAAAGTAACTTTTTTTTTTGACCTAGTAAAATTTTCAAATTTTTAATTATTTTTTATTTAGTTGCTCTTAGAATACAATTATTCATGTTTTAGAAAAGGTTTGCATGACAAACTAAAAAATAGAATCACACTAATGCAGAAGCTTCCAGAAGTTTCCAGAAGAAGCATCCAGTAGCATCCAGAAATATCTAGAAACATCTAGAAACATTCAGAAGCATCCAGACGTATCCAGAAGCTTCCAGAAGCATTGAAAAGAAGCATCTAGAATCTTCCAGAACAGGTTCACACAGGTTCATTTTACTATATAAGAGACATGTAAATCGACATGTAATTCAGTCAGTATATGGAAGTCAATCAGTCAGTATCATCAAGACAGTTTATCGAAGTGAGTTTTATCAAAGTGTTTTATCCAAGAACATCAATACAAGAAGTGAAATACAACAAGTGTTTCATTACATCAATACAGTCCACATCCAACCAAGACGTTGTGTTCCACAGAGCATTATTGTATCATTACAAGGTAAATGTAACACGGTAAGCCTTGAGAAGCGTGATTATTTATTTTTATTATTTTTATGACTTCAAGTGCAAAAATGGCTCCCGACAGTCTTGGATTGGAACTAAGAAAGAAAATTATTGGCGATTACGTAAGTGAAATGTCACAAAAAAGTATTTGTGATAAATATCGCGTGAAAAAATGGACTGTATCAAGACTATGCTTCAAATATCGTTCTATAGGGAAGTTGGCAGCAGATAACAAAGGTGGAAGACCGCGTTCCACCACTTCTAAAGAGGATTCTATGATTTTCAGATCCGTCAAGAGAATCCCTGGATATCATCAGTCGAGATACAAAAGCAATTAGAGCTGCCTGTATCGGACCGAACAATCAGACGACGTGCTGTTGAAGCCAGATTGTTTTCTCGACGCCCTGCAAAGAAACTGCTGATTTCACTAAAAACCAGAAGAAAAGACTCCTGTTTGCTACATCTTTTAAGTCAGATGCTTTCAAAATCAAATTCGTTTTAAACCTACATAAAGGTAAAGGCGCCAAACTTTCTATTCCTTTACTTCGATGAGTTTGTTTGTTTACATACGTACATGAATTGCTTTCAATGTCTTCCAGTATTGGCTTTACAAAAGTGATTATTACTAAGTACATGATTTCCACGAGTACCAGAAACAGAAAAAAGTTATTTTCTACTTTTTAGTCGATTGAATAGAAAGCTATTTTTAAAAAGTTTTTTTTATTTATTTTATTTTCTACTTTTTAGTCTTGATAAAATTGAATTATTACACTTATTGATTATGATTAATATTCAATAAAAATTTATTTTGAATTCTGTATATAATAATTAACAAAAATATTTGGAGCATATTTTTTTTTATTATTTATTTAAATGTTGGTTGGGTCTTCTTCTCGGTTGATGTATTTGTTCTTTTTTGGACGCATTTTTATTTGTCTGAAATTAACAAGAGGAATATTTGTAAAATTTTTATTAAGCTATTAAAAATCAACCGAAAATGAAAATGACTTTCCAGAAAAGTGAAATACTATATTTTTATATAGTATTTATTTTTATATACATTTTTATAATTGTGTGTTAACCATTTTTTAATTTAGTATGCAAAAGTTACAAATTAACTCAACATAGCGTGACGGTCATAACGTTTACTTTTTACCACTTCTGAACAAAACAACTTTGTCAGACTTTATCCAGAGAACAGTATGGTAAAAAATCAAATCATTTGGAGTGTGTATTTTAGCACATATTGGTATTGTTATATGCTGAGTTTCATAGTTTTTACTTGAAGTTTTACAAGCATTTTTATGTTTTTTTCGTAACATAAAATCCAATACTAAAAAACAACAAATAAAACGTTCCAATCAATGATTTAATGAAAAAATATAAATGGTTATTTAAAACCATGTAAAATTTAACCATTAAAACCATTTAGAAATGCACTATAACATTATCAAAAGCTATGGTTTTACGATACGATTTTTAACGCTACCCAACAGGACTGTAAATAAATGTAAAAACATGTTTTTACAACCTTTACACCTTTAAAACCATGTTATGGTATGATAAAATGATTTTTTTTATTAACTTTATTGCTTAAAAGTATTTTTAAATTGTTAAAAAAAAGGGTTATTAAGTTTAGTATGTGTTTTCATAACTTTTTTGCTTTTTTTTTTTTTTTCCTCTTTCTCGCCCAATATATATATATATATATATATATATATATATATATATATATATATATATATATATATATATATATATATATATATATATTATATATATATATATATATATATATATATTTAAAGGAAAGAAGTGGTACACCATAGAGATCGAAGACCTTCTAAAACAGACGAGAAGAAACCAAAATCACATGTATTTTCATAGCGCATTCTAAAAATGGAGATATTATAGTTCTTGCAATTGTTCCAAATCAGTAATGGTCAACTTGACAGAATTCTCAGAAAGTCAATTGGTGGAGTACCAAAATTGGATCGGAGGGGGAATCACAATCATCATAACAATATTGACAAAACTTCTGCTAAGGATCGCATAGTTTCTTTTCCAGCATACATCAGTCATTATACAATAACTCACCATATAGCTGGGAATGAGAGGAAATATCTGTCTTCCAATTTGAATATATAAGTTATGTATAATTTATATTTAGAATTTTTCAAAAAATGACACATTGATCCCATTAAGGAATGGGCTTTCAGGCAATGTTTTGATGAAAATTTTAATTTATCTTTTTACATTCCGAAAAAAGATATATGCAAAGTTTGTGGTAAGTTCAAAATTGATATGCAGATAGTGAATGGTGAACACAAAAATGTTCTGAAATGCTCATGAACTTCATCTTAAACAGGTGGAGAGTGCAGAAATGCTCATGAACTTCATCTTAAACAGGTGGAGAGTGCAGAATTTTTTGCATTTCTCAGAAATTCTGAGAAATGCAAAAAATGAAACATCTGCAGAGACACTTGATTTCAGCTTTGATTTGGAGAAAACACTACTTTGCCCTTGTATTTCTACAAATTTGGCTTACTACTGTAGACAGCTTCAAGTATATAATCTTGGAATTCATGATCTTGGGAGTGATGAAGCTACAATGTTTAAGTGGCATGAAATAATGGCTTCAAGAGGACCAGATGAAATGTGTAATGAAGTATTGTCAGCAAAGGTTAAAGAATGGTGTGAAAATTATTGTAACATATTGTGACAGCTGCGGAGGCCGAAATCAAAATTTCAAGATGACTATGTTAGGATGTTTTCTTGTCAGCAAAGGAGCCCGATGTTTTAAACAAAGATTTATGAGAACAGGTCTCAGTTTTCTACCAAATGATGCAGATTTTGATGTGATTAAAAGAGCTTGTCACAAGCATGACTTATACATTCTTGAACAATGGATGAAATTGGCATCAAAAGCAAAGAAAAAGAAACCATTTTATCAGGTTATTAAAATATAGATAAACAAATTTCTGTCTCTGTCTGACTGAGTGAAAGATGTTGCTGTTAACAGACATAAGACTGTTGATGGACAACAGGTTAAATGGTTACACATTCAGTGTCTACGTATAAAATCTAGAAACCCATTGATGATGCAATTCAAGTACTCATTAAACGACTTGGAAGATTGCAGATTTCAAGGTGAAAGAAAAGTCGTCCTTCATCCATAAGTGCTGCTGGTCCAGCTAATTTATATCCAGAAGACATCTCAAAAAATTTCTTCCTTATATACCTCCAGTGCACCACAGCTTTTTTCAAAATCTTACATCTCAAAATGAAGATAATGAAGATGAAAGTTTTATTTCCGAAGAGGAGAAGAAGGATGATTCAAGTGTTTAATGCAAAGTAAATGTTATTTAGTTAGTGTTGTGGTATGTCATAAAAGTGTTATGTGTTATGTCATAAAAGGTGTGTGATGTGAATAGTGGACATGAAAAATAAGGACATGGACCAATGTTCACCTAATGTTTTACCGTTTGACAATTAGAAGAACAGTAATTTTTTACTATTACAACCAATCAAAAGCATTTCTTTATACAATTACATTTTTCTTATGTTACTGACTCTCCTTTGTAACTAATAAAGTAGTGTGTACTTCATAATGTATAAAAACAATTTGTTTAAACAAATGCAGTTTTCTACAAATGTAATATTATGGACATGGCCCACATTTTCATTCAAGGGCTCATATAATTTATTATATATTTTTAATAAAATAAACAATTATTTTATTAAAAAAATATATTTTTTGATTTTTTTCTAACTATGTCTAACCTGTTTCTCCAGATGATGACAACTTAATTGAAGAATTAATTACTTAAAGCCTGTGAAAATGATTTATCTTTATTATAATAATTAATAGCTAATTCATTACGGAATCAAGGAATCGCTAATTATATATTAGATAATCAATTTAGTAATATAGTAAGTTTTTATATATCAACAACTTTTCTGTAGTTTAAATGTAAAAAGTAAATTATTAATTAAATAGATAATAAGAATTTAAACATCTTCAAAACTATATTATTTAAACAACAACAGATATGTTCAGTCATTTTTCAAACTTTTTAAAAATAATGGCATTTTCCAAATTTTAGAAAATATTGTATTTCTCTTTGATTTTTAATTGATATGTATTAAATTTTTATGTTTTGTCCTAGGGTTTAAAGGTATGTTTTTCTAACCTGTTTTTTTAAAAACAAGTAAAAAATACCTGTTGTTCTACAAAAACCTTTTCTTGTTGTTCAACAAAAACTTTGAAATTTGAATGCATTCTTCTAGAATATTCCAGAACTGCTTGAATAACCCATGAGGTCCAAAATTTTTCATGAATTTTCTAGAAACCTTCAAAACTTTTAAGAAACTATTAGAATTTTCTAGAATATTCTAACTGCCTAAAAGTCATACTAGTAAAAAAGCACTGGTGACTTAAACCTACATATTATTAATGACATATACCCTGCATATACCCTGTAGTACAGTCTAAACTATATAATGATGGCTTGAACTCAATCAAATGGGAACGTATTGGAAATGTTGGAAAGTATCTTAGGACACACCTGCATAAAAAAAAGAAAGAATTAAAAGGTAAATTGCACTCCGAAGGAAAGAAGATTGTAGATTGGTATTAGTTGCTAAAAGTTTTAACAATTACTACTATGCAAAACTACTATGGGATGGCCATGAACCATGGCAGAATAATTAAATGTCACTATGAGGAGTGCAGTTGATGCAGTTCTATATAATTGTTCTAACATAAATTACAAAATTCACCACTTATTTTGCCCTTGAACAACACAGAGCTGGTGTAAATGACAAAGAAATAAACTTAAAAGTACCTACAAAAAGACAATTAAATTTGCCTTCAGCTATAAAAGAAGATATTGAAAGTCCTTCAAAATTGAAAGTACATCCTTCAAAATCTAGGTTCTGAAGATCTTCTAATAAAGTGCTTACACCTATTTACCCAAAATCCAAATGGAGCTTTTAACCAATAAATTAGGAATTAGTATCCAAAGTCTTGTTTAGTGTCACAAACTGTTTTAGAGATTTGTGTTCTGCTATCATTAAATTCAATGATAATTTTTTTCGACTTGATAATGTATTAAAACTATTAAACTTGACTGCTGGTTAATATTTTAAAAGCTATGCAACAAAAAAGGACAATACTCGAATCAAGCAAGTTAATGAGCAAATAAAATGAGCAAAAGTAAGGAAAAACAGGAAAATTAAGAGTGCAATTAAGAGTAGAATTAAGAGTGCAATTAAGAGTGCAATTAAGAGTGCAATTTAGAAAGCATTTTTTGAAAAAGAAAAAAAAGACAGATAGAAAAAAAAAATAGTTCTGGTGCACACTAATTTTTATATACTAGTTATTTCTATAAATAATAAATAAGCGATTGACTCATTGAAATTTTTGACAGCATTTTCTCCAATATTGGAACTAAAAGGTTTTGAACGAAAAACAAATATTTAGAGCAAACAGATCTTGTGTAATTGCATTTTCTTTTTCTAAAATGACCTTATTTTTTAATGTTCAAATAGAATTGTCAACCGATATAGATTGGTAGTATTTTGGACTTAGTTCAAAACCTACTTTACCTACATGCAGTAAAATTTAGTTCAAGTACTACTTACAAAAACTTAGGTACAAATTTTGAAAGTCCTTTATTTAAGGATTTTCACTGTTGCAGCTTTATTTAGTGCAATTTTTAAAAATTTCTGTCAAATATATTTTATAATTTAATATATCAACGCTAAACCTAGTTTAAAGACATTTTTTCTTATTTTTAAAGTATTTCGTGGTAATAATAAAAGTCACTGAACATAAAACATATTCTCCTATATCCAGATATATATGGAAACTTTATCAAGCGTAACTTATCAAAATAATGTACATATATCTAAATCATTGAAATGCTTCAAAATATACTGCATTTTAGCAAAAAGCAATTATTCAACTTACCTAATTTACTCTTAGGTGCTTAATACATGGGAGGGGACGTTTATTAATTTGCCAAAGTATGCCTTGAAGGCCTCCTATATAACACCTCATAAATAAAATTTTGGACAAAATTTACAAATTAATATTTTAAGAACTAATAAATTTTATTATTTAATACTTCAACTGTTAATATGTTAGTATACGTAGTTTATAAATATATTAAAATAATTATTTCAAATACCATATTTAGCAATATTATAAATTTTTTTTGAAAGATGTTTTATTTGAGTAAGGAAAATTTCTTTATTCATCTTTGAATAACAATATCTAATTCTTGCTTCAAGCTCTTCCAAATTCTCAGCTCTCCCATTATTCTCGTACACTAGCCGTTTTAAATCACCCCAAAAGTTTTGGGGTGATTTAAAACGGCTATTGTACAATTGGTCTCGCTTCTGGAACGTTAGCTGGGTTTATATCTTTGGGTACAACTTTGATTTATTTCAATTTTAAAAAGTCGATGACTGACTTTGCGTAATGTGATCGAGCTAGATCAGGCCAGAAGATAAACTCATTGTCTTTTTTATAATATTCTGATACTAGAGGAAGTAAAGTTTTTTCTAGTATCTCTTTATAAGTGTACTGGTTGATTGCTTACTGTGATGAGTATAAAGAGGGCTTGTTCCACGGGGGCTGATGCTTCAAGAAACTAAGAGCCTGTCCTCGTACTTTTCACGCAAATTGTATCTTACTTGGTCAGAACATTGAGAAGGATCAGCGGCATAAAACCTATCATTACCAGCTAATGTGCTATTGTTTAAGGTAAAATAGCTTTCATCATCCATAACAAAATCCAAGTCTTTATAATTTTCGTACAGTTTACGACATTTAGGACGCATAGCTTTATTCTGCTGATGGCTACGATCTGGTCGATTTGTTTTTTTGAAAGTTCGAATGTTAGTCATTGTTTTTAATACTTGGAAAATTCGAGTTTGACTGTAGTTAAAAACTTGAGCTACTTTCTTATGGGAGCACCCTGACTTATTTTCAAAAAATGCAGCAATCTTTGGAATATTTTCTTTAGTTTTACCTTAGCGATTCGACTACTTACGATTTTATCGTAAGCAGTTGATCTGGGTAAACCCTATTCCATAATCTGCTTAGGAACAAACGCTTTACCTTTTTCTCAATTTTTTTGGAAAAAAATTTCCATAATTTTTTCGAGGTCCTTTACTTTGACCATTTTATTTTCAATATTTAAATAATATTTTTAACTTAATTAAATTAAATTTAAATAGATTATAAAATCCTCTTTCAAATAAGTATAAAGATTTTTTGCGTGCATGAAATAAATTACATAATAAATGCATTTAAAATTTGTCCGAAATTTTATTTATAGGGTGTTATTTCTCACTCATGAGTCAAGAGCAAGAAATGTATGTTGTTCTTCTACTTAGGAATACTAACTTCTTCTGATAATACTTAGTGGAAAATTTTTAAGATTTTTGTTTCTGATGACTGGTAATGTTGGGGGTGGGGGCCTCCGAACCACTAGCCAGGGCACTGCAAGCAATTCAAAAATATTCTAGAAAACTATTGAAACTAGTATTAAATGTGGTTCGAGAATTTTCCACAAAATAAGTAAATTTCAAAACATCATCATCTTGATCACAAAAGCAAAAGTTTTAATGAATTAAAAATTTATCTATTTTTATCTATTTGTTTTAGGTTTAACAAATCAAGAAAGTACACTTTATATACGTCAACAAAAAATATTTGTTACATATTTTCGTGTCATTGAGCTATATATGTTTATTTGCTGTTTTTTGTTCAATAGGTTTATTTTTACGGCTGGTCGTCAAATATTGGTTCGTTAAATTCGCGTTTATCTAACATTGAATCGTTTAGCTCGCGTTTATCGATTTTTTCATTGTACGACCTTTATACGTTGCAAGACGTTTAATTAGAAACTATTACATCCCAGTAAAGAGTTTTAAAATTATCTTATAAATTAATATATTTTTAAAATCAAATTATTTAGAAATAAATATTTTGTCTATGTAAAGATATGTACATAAGTATTTTTTTTTTTAAATAAAAAAATTAAAGTACAAATTAATCTAAAAAAGGAATTTCTTTCAAGTTTGTCTTTTAAACTTTCAGCTTTTTCGGATTTTCTAATTAGTTTTTTATGAGACTCAAAAGAATTTTTAAAAAACGACTTTGAATATTTCATAGATTTTTGTATTGTTTTAATGAGAGTGTATATATAATTGTATTACACATTTATCTAATAACAATCTTGTAATTTATTTGTTGTTTTTTTTCCTTTAAGTTTAGATTGAAGGGAAGCTTGTACTATAAACTGTAGGAAAGCTTAAGAAATCTATTAGTTTACAATTTGTTTTTTTTTGTTTTTGTAGAAACTTATCTTTTCAAAAGGTCACCTGGAAGCCCATTCTTTTTGAACTCTTGTGATGAGTTGTTGCCGAGTTTGAGGTCTGATATTTTTAAAAACGCTGTTCTGAAGTCTTCCCCATACATGCTCAATGCAATTAAGGTCTGGTGAATTTCCTGGCCAATCAGTCCAGACATTGTTGAACTCCCTATTGATGACATCCAAAATAATCTATATTGCATTAAATCAGCATACTGAGCAAGAGGGAAATTTTGCTTTATCAGTCATGCAGCTCAATATCTTTTTCCTGTAATAATCACCATTTATTGTTGTATACTCTAGTTGTAATGCATAATACATCCACTTATTGTAATACAAAATATGAGGGGATCAGAAATTGATTGTACACCCTGTAGTTGCTTTTAGATCTGAAAATAAAGAATGGCAAAATTTGAACATAGGTTGTCAACGCAGGTCAAAGTTTTTTGGAAATGTTTATCGCATAATAACTTTTTTGTTAATAATATTTGTCAAATGAAGTATTTAAATCGACATGTTCTGAATTTACAGTTTTGGTAAGGAATCCAATAAAAATAATATACAATCACTCGAAAGAGCACGAACGAAAAAAGTACGGGAAAAAAAAAAAAACTAAATTGATTCCAGAACTGAGCCATGTAAAGCAAGATTGAAAACTTGAATTAACAAATTTTAAAACTAGATGGGTATTAGTTCAATACTATGGTATTTTACAAATTAAATAAAATTTAGTAGAATCGAAATCAAAAATTAACACATTCAGTTTTGGCATATGGCCCAACCATCGAACTATAGTCTATCAGAGACCACGTGTGCGGTTAACCACGCAGTGGTTAGAGCGCTTGCTTTAAAAGCAAAAGATCCATGTTTGAAACGAATTCTGGACTTATTTTCGCGTCACGGTAAGGAAGGAGGCGTCAACTTCCTAGTTAAATGCACTTCCGCGGTGCTCTGTGACAAGACCGTTAGGTCTTCTTAGGGCACCTAAATAACAAAGCTTGTATAGTTGTAAAATTTATAGAGTTGCAAAATACTGAAACAAACTACACAAAAAAAGTTTTTTTTTTTTATTGCTTTAACGCTTTCTTCTTTACCAATTTTATAAAACTTGCCCAGAAGTGGCTTTGAACAATGGACTCTAGTTTCTGAGGCAAGCGCGATAACCACTGCGCTTCGGCTTCTCAAATAGAAACATAGTCTGCCAGGGCTCCTTATGGTCTGCCAGGGCTCCTTATGGTCTGCCAGGGCTCCTTATGGTCTGCCAGGGCTCCTTATGGTCTGCCAGGGCTCCTTATGGTCTGCCAGGGCTCCTTATGATCCAGTATATTGTTGAATCTTATAAAGCATGATAAATATTATTATCATATCATGATTTTATTATCACAAAGTTTGAAAATTATCTTTCATAATAAATACAGTGCAACGACGGATGCTTCTAATTTCAAAATGAAATTATACTCCAATCAGAAATCTCTGCAATAATAATCAACAAACTTTAACAAATCTTTAAAATTTTTTGAAATATTAGACTTCTTAAAATAACAATTATTAACTGAAAGTTACATATTGTACACATTGTATGTTACATATTGCTTTCTCCAATTTCTTAAGCTGGGCAGATAAATATATGATGAAATCTTTGAAAGATCTATTAAACTTACGTTACCAATAACAAAAAACTAAATGTTTCATATCGAAAATATTCAGCATGTTTATAGCTGGAATAAAGACTTGTGTTTCTTAACAAGAAAATGTTATTTTGAAGCGGATGTGGCGCAGTGGTTAGAGCGCTTGCTTTCTAGTAAGAAGACCCGGGTTCAAAGCGAGCTCCGGACATATTTCGCGCCATTGGTAAGAAAGGATGAGTGAACTTCCTATTTAAAAGCTCTTCTGCTGTGCTCTGTTACAAGACAGTTAGATCTTCTTGGGGTAACTAAAACAAAATTAAATAAATAAAAAAGACCAAATAAAATAAATCCAAACCATCAATCAATGAATACATATTCACTATGCTCATGGCTAAATAAATTAGTCGATGTATGTACACTACACTACAGTCGATGTATGTACACAACTATGTACACCATGTACACATGTGTGTACACTACAGTCAATGTATGTCCACAACTATGCGTCTATATTTTTTATTTTATGGATTTTTACTTTTAACTTTATGGACGTGTCCACAAATGTGAATATCCACAAGCGTGAATATCCACAAGTGTGAATATCCAAAAGATAATTAAAAATAAACGTATAAAGTTTATAATAAAAACTTCCTATAAATATGCTTTTATCTTAAAAATGAGTTTGATAATGAGATTTTAAAATATAATTTTCACTTTTTAAAAGAACTATTTTATATTCAATCTTGATTGCTTCATTCCAATTATATCAAATTATATATTGATATAAGTATTATAATAATAAACAGCCAAATAAAGTTTTTATCCAATTAAATAGTTAAAAACAGTAAAACAAATCAATTTTTTTTTTTTTTTTTTAACTATTTAAATTGATAATATTTATCTACAAAACTTAATTATTTCATAAACAGAGAGTTATTACAATAGATTTTTATATTTTAATACATCATGTCTGAAAGATTTGTTTACAAAATTAAGATCTTAGCTTTATATTTTTATTTTCAACCAAACGCTATTTGAAGCCATATATGAAATGATAACCGCTGTAAAAATCCTTTATTACCCTTAATGAATTTCACTCCTTTTTCTTTATTATTTGGTAAGTTGAATCATGTCAAATAATGAAGGGAAAAAATTGAACTTTTGGAGTTAAAACTTACTGCTTACTTTAATTAGGTAAAATTTTCTGGAAAGTGCTTTTACCTTTGCTAATCTGTCAGACATCTTATTAATGGCTTTTGTTATTATTAAATGGTAATAATAATTTTGTCATAGTTTTTAGGTGGTGTTTGGTGCATAGCTTTGAGGTGGTGTTTGCCACACAATTGATGGAGAGTTCTATCAAAAGTTTACTAGTAACTTAAAATATTCGACAAACGGTCTTTTAAATATGTTATTAGAAAATTTTACTTCAAATTTGTATATTTCAATTGTTATATACAATTATCAACTAAAAACAACATTTTCACTTTTTTATATCCTATTCTATATGTCTACGTTATAATTCCCACTGTTAAATGAATTTCGATCTCGTTGTTAGAATTGTTTTTACATGCAACTTTTATACTAAACACGCATAACATGTGCAGTGCAGTAAAATGCAAAAGAAAAAATTTACACTGAGAAGGAGGTTGATTTGAAACATGACCCAATAGGTAGATTGTTTTTTCAACATTTGTTTAAACGGAAGTTTTTGACAGACTTTTTATAATACATTTTTTTGTGTGTGTCCATTAATAGTACTATTTAAGTATCTTCCAAAATAATTTATTTAGTCTACGAATCATCTAATATGCGTTTCTTAAGTTTTCTAGTGTGTATTTGTTTTGTTCTATATAAACCAAGTTTTTCAAAATGTAAGTCTTTTTTATCAAATTATATTAACAAGATATTAGTTAATTTTCATATTGTCAAATATATGAAAAAGTTTCTGTTTTTAAATTATACAGATTTTTTAATTTTTATATAATACTATTTACATCGTAAAATAAACAACTATAAAGAGACTACGGTAACGAATTCATGTTTCAACATAAAAATACACTTGTGCCATTTTCTCAATTTAGCAGAAAGGTGAGTGTAAAAAAAAAACACACTAACAGTTTTTCGGACTTAACTTTTTAAAAGGAGTGTATGGTGAGTGTTTTTAAAAATTGGTTAAAAATCGTGTTTATACAGCGAACGTGATTTTCATAAACATTTAAAAAGCTTTTGTAATAAAATGATAAAAAATCAAAGCTTTTCTGTTTTCACAGTTAAGGTTACAAACCGTTTAAACTTCGCTATAAAAGAAAGTATTATATTCATATAAAAATACACAAAGATTTATATAAAAGTCATCTTAATAATTAACAACTCGTTCCTTGGTACAAATTCATTTTTATAATTAACTAATCGAAGGTCATATTTTGTCCATCAAAGTATTTCCAACTAAGTTTTAAAACCTGTTCTTTGTTTTTAAAGGTGTGTGTTTCGTAAATGAGTTTCTTAGTTTACTATCGTGTTATTCTTCCGATTGTTTACGCTTTTACTTTTTAGAAAGTCTAGAACTTCTGTAGCAGTTAAATATCAAAGCTCACACTTTAAAAACTGTACTGAAGTATTTTTTTGTGCTTTAAAAAATGTTCAGATATGGTAGCAGCTAGAAAACAATCATTATTCGCAAGAATTTGGAAATACTTGATTAAAGGATAACCTAAATGGTGAAGATGAAAAGTACTTATCTTCTGCTATTTATGCTACTAGAAATAGACAAACTCTTTTTACAATAAAATATTTTTAAAACTTTAAAATTTCGGAAGCTTGAAGAAATTTAATGTTTCACCAATACTCAAGATATCTTTAAAATATCTTAAGTAGAGTTGGATAGAGTTTTTGATCGGTGATATCATACTTTTTAGCTTGATTGTTATTATGATATCATATCATGTTATTATGATATCATGTCATGTTTTATGATATCATATCATGTTATTATAATATCATATAATAATAATAAACAGGCTAAAAATCATTACTTTATCGATCAAAAACTTTATCCTAATCTAATAAAATTATTTTGAAGATATCTTGAAAATTGGATAAAGCAAGCATCAAATTTCTTCAAGCTGCCAGAAACAGGGTTTTAAAAATAGAATTAAGGCCAATCAGAATACTTCAAAAATGTAAAAAAGTGAAAATAAAAAAATATGAAAATAAGAGTGATTAACCAAATCAATATTTGTAACATCGTTTAAACAAGCTTAGGGCTTATTTATGTAAATATGTGATAAATAAATTTTTTAATAGTATATATTTTAATATACATATATATATATATATATATATATATATATATATATATATATATATATATATATATATATATATATATATATATGCACAGTCGTGTCACAATTTATTATGGCCACCAATGAATTTTGATCTTTTTGAAGTTTAATCTCATTTTTTTCGTACGAAGAGTAAAATATCATTATTGAAAGTGAACCTTTTGTTTAAAATAAAGTTTTAACTCATAAAATCATTGCTTTTTTTTTGCTACTGGCAACACTGTCACTATTTTGTATGATGTCATCTTAATTATAATGTTTTTGCTGTACGCTTGTTAAATTTTATCACCTAAGTTTGAATTCGTTTATTAGTATATTGTCAAAATATTTAAATCAGTAAAAATATTGTTTCTTGAATATTTCTTTTTATTTTAAAGTAAAAAATAATTGTATTTCATTTGATATTTTTAAAGTTACGAGTACCAAAGCAAATTCTTAACTGTAGTACTGAAATGTGATATCTTATTTGAGTTATGATGAAAAAGAAGGACTTGTTACCACAAAAAAAATTGCTAAAATTAGGGCACTTTTAATAAATATTAATCTTTCTCAATGAGAAATTGCCAGAAAATGTGGTATTTTGCGGGTTTCTGTAAAAATATACACAAAAAATGGCTAATATGGAGAACTTAATGCCAAAGAGAGATTTGGTAAATGTGGAAAGAAGAGAATCCTAACACCACGCGGGAAAAGAATACTTGCCAAGATTGTTATAGAAAATAGCAGGCCACCAACAATGAAATAACTAATGAGCTGGACCAATCTGAAGTCAAAATGTCAAAGAGAACGGTTCAACGTTGCCAACACGATCTTGGTTACATTTCACGACATCCAGCCAAGAAGTTTAAACTGACAACAAAAAAGATGCAAAAAAGGCTGTAGTGGGCAAAAAAGTATAGCAATTTAACAGAAGATGATTGGAAATCGGTAAAATTTATTTAAATGTATTTAAAATATCCACTTTCTTACACCAAACTCTAAATACTCACTTAACAATCCTTGTATAATATTTTATCGTATGCTTTAGCAACGAGAGTACTTTCCAATTTTTAACAAAGAAGGCTCAATATGTAAAAAGAAAAAAAGGGAAAAAATACTTATTGGGCTGCGTCATTCAAACTGTTAAACACTCCACCTCTGTGATGATCTGATCAGTGATATGTGGAAGGGGAATGGGAAGCCTCTATATTGTAGAGAGAATAACGAATCAGTTACAATATAAAAAAGTCCTGGAACAAAGATTGTTGCCACAATTGGTAAAATGGTTTAGTCCTGGTGAAAAAAAAAATCTTCATGCAGGATGGGGCACCAAGTTTCACGGCTAAATCAGTTAAAAATATCTATCACAAAAAAAAATTTTATTACTTGATTGACCAGGAAACTCTCCTGACCTAAATCCTATAGAAAATATTTTGGCGCTCCTAAAGAAGCAAATATCTAAAGTAAATATTACAAATAAAGTATATTTAATAGAAAGAATTATTCACCATTGGAACCATAATAAAGAATTGAAGAAAATGGCAGAAAAATGCATCAAAAGTATGTCAAAATGCGTTTTTACAATTATAGAGGCAAAAGGAGGAATCACCAAGTATTGATCTTGAATATACTTCTAGTAATATTTGAATAATAAAATTTATTATTAACTTTATTATTAAACTAAATGTTTTTTGTTTGTCAAAAAAATATCCATTTCTTAAATAAAAATTACTTTTAAGTACATAAATCACAAAAATATGTTAAAATGATAGACTTTGAAACTTGAGAATGTAAAAAATTGTGGGCGGCCATAATAAATTGTCACACGACTGTATATATATATATAAAAGCTGCTCTATCAAACCAACCAATATTGAACCAGTATTACGTTATGACCTTCGATACAAATGGTTGATCACAGGTTGAACCCTTATAAACTATTGCTAAATAGTTTATAAGGGTTCAACCTGTGATCCCTTTGTTACCTCAATCTCTGTGAGTTTGTTACCTCAAATAATAGTAAAAATGCTTATGTTAGATTTGCTTTTTATGTTATTTTAATTTGAACTTGATTTACCCAAGAAATAACAATTCCAATAATACAAAATAATAGCTAAAGAATTTTTTTAAGTTTTTTGATGATGTGGTTATTTTGCAGTTTGTGCAAAGTTTTAACTCAACTTTTACCAAAAAAGTTTTTTTCTTTTAATAGTTAAACTCTAATTTTCTTCAATGGCATTAAAACTTCGTAAATTTCAAAACAATACTATGATAAGCACTTAAAACAGTTTACTTTGGTTTAATTCTGATCTGATAAAAATTGCACGCAATAACTGTTGTTATACTATTTTAGACAAATTTTTTAATTGAAACTAGAACTGAGTTGTTTAGCGTTTTGCAGCTTTAGCTAATCAAATATCTAACTGCTAGAGAGTAAAACATCTTTGACATGTTGTAGTGAAAAGTTTCTTACGGTTGCTCAATGTAACCCATTTGAAAAGCATTTCTTTACATATGGTTGATAACTTATATCATTAACTACATGTTTAACTGCTAATTATTTTAGCAACTATCTTTTTAATTTTTTTATTTACAATTACAGCGATTTTGAGATATCGAAGAGACACCGTACGAAACCCTTCAAGAAAATGGCCGGGTGGAACAGTACCGTTTCTTTATTCAGCGAATACAAGTAAATAACATATTTACTGTTTGTTATACGGTTTGTAGCATAAATTTCTTTTAATTTCATGATTTTTAAAGTTTAATAGAAATTTTTATTCGTCATTTATAAATATTTTACAACGATCTTGTTTTACGAATTTTATCAATAAAATTTAAATAAAAAAAAAAATTAATAACGGCAGGAGCAAGTAGAAGACATAAGCCTCGTCACCAAGCCCCTATAGTAAGAGTAAAATATTTTTTACAAAGTTCTCATTATATAAATTTACAAATACTCGTTATATAAAACAAGTTAAAACATAATTACAAAAAAAAAAAAAAAAAAAAAAAAAAAGTTCGAATAAGAAAGTCTTGGATCACGGTGGTGGGATTATATCCATAACACTAATCATAAACAAACCTTTCTGGTAAATCGTCTGCTGCTGAAACTATTTTAAAACCATATTAAAATTCATCAACAAATTTTCAACTCAATTAAAAGCCTCACGGGATTTATAAGGCTATGGACTTTGAAACTTCAATAAATTTAGCAAACTAAAAATAGACTTAAATAAAAATAAATAAAAATGGGAAAAAAAATTTTTGAACATTCGTTTACTCTATTGGTTGATTAATTTTTATATTTTTTTATTGCAAATATTTGATAGAACTAAGTCAAAGGAGCTAATGATCGAAGATTTTTTGCTTCCCGCTAAACATTAGTTCGCCCGTTTGGTGAACTAATGTTTACTAATTTCAAAATCTCTAACTGTAGTAAATGATTGTTTATTTTTGGCATTATGGAGCAATTTGTTTTCTAATAGAATAATGAGAATAGACTAAAAAAATGTTGCTAACTGCAGAAAAAATTGGGTGTACTATCAGAACATTTAAAAGTTTAAAACACTTTTTAAAAGCAAATTTGCTTTAAGCTTATTTTTTCTTTAAAAAAAATAAAGAAAAATAAAGTAAAAATAAGTTTAAACATAATCAAATTTATTTGTTACTAAAATTTAACTTGTTAACATAAAAGTATAATCAAATGTCGTAATTTTTTAATTCAAAAAAAAAAGATATTTTTAGAACAAATCAATATTATCATGTGTTTTTGTTTAAATATTTAGGTAAAAGTAAACATTCCGGAGAAAATTATCACTAGTTAAGTTCAATGAAAACATTTAACTTATCCCTTAAACATGTGAAATTGACTGCTTTCTAAAAAATGCTTAGGGAAAAAAAATTGAGTCTGTTGAGCTCAAATTAAAATTTTTAAAAGTAATATTTACCCTTTATCAAGAGGGTACTGTATTGAAACTAAATCAATAGCTTCCGGTTTGCACAAAGTTTTTGGTACTGGTTCTTTTGATGCATTATTTTTGTATCAAGAAAGGAAGCTTTAATAGAGTCATAAACCTGTAAATACCATTTTGCACAAAAGCAATTTATAAAAGAAAAGAAAAAACATTAAAAGAAGTAGAGAAAGCAAAAGTAAAATAAATGAGAGAAAGTTTTAAATGTAAAAGATTTAAATGAAATGAAAGAAATAAAAAATTAATAACCGAATTTTTAATTTTTTAAAAAAGGTTCTTATGCTTTAATAATTTTACTTTTTGATTTTAAGTTTTTAAATTTAATTAAAGTTATTGTTTTTAAATATACAACTTTAAAAAGTCTCCTTTTCTTTCTTCTTCTTCATTAGCTTTCTGTTATTACCATTATTATTTTTATTAGCATTTGTGTCACTCTTTTGATATAAATAAAAGCTTTTATCACAAACTTTTTCTTCTTGTTATTATCATTCCCAGCAAATATTCTGTCTAAAGAAGATGTCTTTTTAACGTAATAAAAACGTTTAATACGTTTAAAAGACGTATTAAAAGCGTCTTTTTTTAGACCAAATTTTTGCTGGGTTGTTATGATTGTATATGATTGATAATGAAATTACTCAAATTAATCTCTTTATGATTATTTTTTTATATATCCATTTCCTTATTTTCGTCAATAAACATTTTTTCTCACAGATTAATTAATTTTCTCTTCATATTTTTGCTTCATCTTTGTGATCATATCAATTAACCATTTAAAAATTTAATTAAATTAAAAACACCACAGAGTGATCTTTTAAATTTACAAGCTCTTTCCAGTTTCAAGTATCTCGAATACTAGAAGCTTACTTAACAGGTCCGTAGAGAATATGCGCTCCTTGTCAGTCTTATTTTTGCTCTAATAAAAATAAACAGGTTTGAAGTTGTTATTTTTTAATTTTATGTACTGTTGTTTAATTTTATTGCTAGTTGTTTAAATTATTTTTTAATGTTTTAGTTGTTAAAACTTTAACTTCAAATCTTCATTTCACCAAAAACAACCATTTGTGTGCCATAAAACATGTTTTTAATAAAAATTAAAAAGCTTGATAAAACATATTGCTTTAAAGGCTACCAGACTAAGATTGCATTCGAAGAAGCAGTAAGAGAGATCCAAAAAGTATCGTGTGTCAGATTTGTTCCAAGAACGCACGAAAAAGATTATGTCAGAATTATCACAGGAGCAGGGTAAACAGCATCAATTTTTAACTTTTAACTATTTTTCTTGTTTCAAACATTTTTTAGCTCTTTCTTCCTAAAACTGCAGATGCTATTCAATGATCGGCAAAGATGGCGGTGAGCAAGAGCTTTCTCTGGGACAAGGTTGTTATCGAAAAGGGATTTCACTTCACGAAATAATGCATTTACTTGGATTCTTTCACGAACAATCAAGGCCCGACAGAGATGATCATGTTACTATACATAGCTCTCATATATCAGAAGGTTTATTTTATGTTATGATTTTTTTTTTAATTAAGTAAACTGTTTTAAACATTTAACAAATAACTTGATTCACTTTATTTTATTTAAAAACCAATATTTTTCATTAATGCTTAACTTGTAATTAACTTTAAATGTGAAAAACATATAGATATAGAAAAGTTTTAAACAGAAGGAAAAAAAAGGTAAATTAAAAGAATTTAACTTAAGAAAACTAAAACTTGTTGAAGAAAGAAAAATAAAATATTAGGCAGAAGAAAACACAAATAAAATATTTTTTATTTTTATCTACCTAAAAGTAGAGTTTTGCATGGAAAAAGTAGTTAAGGGTTACACCACATTTGCCCCTTAACTTTGGGGTAGATTTAAAGTTTTAATTAAAATAGTAAAATCTAAAATATTGAACTTGTTTAATTTTTAACTTTAAATTTCATTAACAACATACATTGTGTGTGGGTTGGTATGATCTCATTTGGTGTGGGATTGTCATATTTTCATGCACTTCCCGTCGTTAACCCATCTAATGAGTAATTAAAGTTTAAAAATATGTTACAAGGTAGACATTCAAATTTTTAGATGCTCGAACTCAATTTCGAAAGTATCGTTACGAAGACGGAGATACACTTGGAGAAGATTATGATCCAGATTCTATAATGCATTATGAAAATAACGCGTTCTCAAAAAATGGTCAGTCGACAATAACTCATAAAAAGTATCCATGGAAAAGTTTTGGTCAAAGAGAAAAATTAAGTGACATTGATAAAATTCAACTTAATAAATTATACAGGTTTTTCTCATGACTTATATCTTTTTTTTAGATTATTTTTTAAATCCATTTATACCAGTAGTTGTTACCAGTAGCAATTTTTGTAGTTTTACTGGTGAAATCGAGGTAAGTTACTGGTAAAATCGAGGCTTTATTGTTATACTATCGTAATACCGGTCGACGGCGTAATCCAAATAACTCGTGTAATACGGTAATGAGATATAAACAATGATGACTTTTACAAAAAATTTTAATTTTCTATAATGAATTTGTTTTATAATAGGTGTAAGAAAACAAACGATAGCATTGATATTAATAAAAAAATCAACGAAAATAGTAAAATCACTTCTAATACAGATAAAGGTGAAAATTTATTTATTTTTAAGAACAATTTCATTTTCTCGATTATTTTCTCAATATAAAATTTATAAAATTATATTTAATGTGAGATTCTCTTGACAAAAATGTTTACAATACAAGTTTCTTTTTAGTCATATGTGCAGACAATCAATGGTCATCTTTAAACGGAGAGTGTATAATTGGATATTTTATGGGTCGTTGCAACAGCTCCCCTGTAAGAATGTCTATGCTGTGTCCAAAAACATGTGGATTTTGTAGTCCAACCTGCAAAGACAGTTCACCATTTTGTTCATCGTTATCAGGCTTTATTTTCTGTGAAAGCAACTACGCAAAAAACAGATGTAAAAAATCATGCGGTTTTTGTTAAAATTTTTGGTAGTTCTTTGGTAGCTATTAAACCAATTGAATATATTTGCAAATAAAATTATAACTTTCCGTATCTTGATTCATTATAGATTATCTATAAAAGTTATCCTCGTCTTTTGTAAGACTTTTAAAATACTTTTGAAGACATTTTGTATTATAAGAAGTAATAAATTTTATGAATAACATTTAATAACAAAGATTTACTAAAATTTGATAGAATAATAACAGATAGAACAACATCGTTATTAAAACAAAGTCTCAAGTAGACTCAAAGCTGTTTAAAACTCTTAGAAAACCTGCTTAGAACTAGAAAAGCAATTTTTAGAAAAATCTTCAATTTACATCAGATTTATTTTTACTGCAAAAAGTTCAAATAATTTTGTTTGTTGAGCTATTTTTACCTTGATGAAGAGATGGTAAGGATAATGATGATGATATGACAAAGATGACGATGATGATGATGATGATGATGATGATGATGATGATGATGATGATGATGATGATGATGATGATGATGATGATGATGATGATGATGATGATGATGATGATGATGATGATGATGATGATAAGGATAATGATGATGATATGACAAAGATGACGATGATGGTGATAATAAGAGCTTAAAAAAAATATATTAAAAATAAAGTTTTATATACATTAAAAGTTTGATATTTCTGCAAATTTATTTAAAAAAATAAAACTAGGGTTTTTAATCAAATAATAACCTTAAGCAAGAAAATGACAATAACAGTTGTGTACCAATTAATGGGCGCCATTAATGAGCACCATCAACAACAAGATTATTTTTTAGAAATAAAGAAAGTTTTGAAACTAAAAGTGTTTTTATTCTCTTTAAATTCTTAACTTTAAACAAAAATTAAAGAAATTTGTATAAAACTGTTTATTTTTAATATTTTTGAAAATGTTTTTCCTTCTTATTTTTTTTTATCTTATACTTTAATTACAAACAAATGGTAATCACTTTTTAATGGCTTTTTTAAAGCTCGCTTTGCATGGGGATTTTTAATGTTACGTAAATATAAAAATATGGCGTCCAGAATTGCATTTTTACATATTGACCACCATTTAAATTCATGCCTACGTTCTTAGGTCTGCATTTGTTAAACTGAATTTCAATTGATTCTCGAACTTTTCATTCTAAAACTAAATCTTTTAGGTTCTATTTTCAACGTTTTTACTTGCTTCCATTTTATATTGCATGGACATTTGTTTTTATGATGCCCAATTGCAGATTGGTCCCATTTTTCTTCCAATATTTTTTTTTGGAGTTGTTTTGTTCTTGTTGGTATTTTCATTTTTGTTTCGCCAAAGTACTTTTGTTTACACTCACATTCTATTAGGTATACTCCGGGATAGCTATTTGATAGTAGTTTTATCTCGTTGTGTGAGGTTAGCAAAGATTTAAGATTTGCACTAGATTTAAAGACTGTCTTGTAACCTGCTTTTTCAAAGAATTTTCGAAGTTTTGGTGATAATATTGAGATCAACGGTAGTAATATAGTTGGAATGGTTGCTTCATTATTAGATAAGAATATTTCATTATTTGAGTGTCTTTTTTTTAAAACAATGTTTGTTAGGTTTTGTAATTATTTCTTTTCGTATCCATTTTCAGAAAACAAATCTATTAGGAAATCGATTTCTTTATTTAAAATATTTCAGAGCAAACTGGCAAAGTTTTATGAATAAATCCCTTAAATATTCTTTCTAAGATTTTTGGATCATGGTTTGGATTTGTTATTGCTTTTTTTTTGATGAATGTTAAAATCATAATTAGATTTTTGATTGTTAATTATTTTGGATATTTAAAAAGTTTAATCTAATGTTTTCATCTTCCAATTCGATTGTGTATTTAATGGCATGATGTTGACTGTTTAACATTTGTTGAAAATGGATGGCATTATCTTTGTTAGTAAATCTTGCGTGACTATTATTTACGTACCTCAAAAACGGTTCTATTTCTAGCGGTGGATTAAAATGAAGCGCTATGTCAGCTGCTTTATTTTTGAAAAATTGCAGGAAATCTCCCGCACGTATTACCATGAGTGAAAGTCCTATTGAACCTGAATCCAAAAGTTCGTGGATTTCTAAATTCATAAAAAATAACTTTTATATAAACACAGCTCAGCAAACATTTGGTTTAAAAAAGACATTTTTTAATACGTCTTTTAAACTTATAAGACATTTTTATAGTTTACTTAAATTTGGGAAGAGCTCTAACATATCAAGAAGAATTTTTTTTGGAATCTCCCAGAGGAATTGATGGATATTAATTGACAACGTCGTAAGACACCTGTATTTCATCGTTTGATATACTCTAACGTTTAGCTGTTTTTTACAAAAGTTAAAAAATTCTTTAAATTTGTTATGTTTTTATTTAAAATTGATTGAAATATATTTACTAAACATTGTGATATTCCATGACTTGGTGTCCTGAGGGTTAAAGCTTGTGATCTTTAATTACACCATACATACGTGGCAATATTGGGTCGCTTGGGTATAGACTTTCATATTCTTTTTTGGTAAATTGCTCCTTTTTATTCAATTTTGAAAGATAAGTACTAATTTTATTAGCAAATTTAATGATCGGAGCCTAATTAATTATTTTTGTTTTGCCAACTTCTTGGCGAATTTTGTCAATGGCTTTGTTGTATTCCATTCAAACAAACTTGTTGTTGTTCCATTCCAACAGAGCCAGCTCCTTTATCAAAATAGTATACATTAAGGTTTAAAAAAGTGCCGAGGCGGCGAGGCGTGCGCTTTTTTAAACTTTGACTATAGTTAAGTTTTAAAAAATCTTACTTAAAAGCGCACGCCTCACCGCCTCGAGGCGGCGTTTTTTTAAAAACCTTGGTATATATCAACGTTTTTGTCCTATTTAAATTTTTTATTTTATTGCTTGTCTTTGGTTATTATTTAAAATGCTGTTTATTTGCGGTCTAAACATTATAAGTTGCCTCAACATATTTCTGCGTAAGTCTTGTGAACTCTCTATTTTGTTGCAATACTCTAGTTTTGACGTAGTGGATTCTGTTACTGAAATAATGTCTAAATAGGGGATATTTTGTTTAGTTAGATCAAGTTTTGGTCCTAGTTTTAAAAGATTCGTGGTTTTCAAGTATTTTTGTTTCACATTGGTTTAACACAATATTTTTAAAAAATGAAGGAGTCTTTTTCCTTTGGTTTTATACTTTTCGCTATATTAAATTTTTTGATAAGAAGATATTTAGATTTAGCCAACTATTACAAATAAAAATTTTTAGATACAAAAATTACATTACATTTGTCATACATTACTAAAAGTTAAACTATATTCCTAAGAGTTACAGATCCTTTTGGCTCCAAATTATTGCGCGTGTTTTTTTATGTTTACGAAACTTTCTATATATAAAAAGAAATGATAGGCTATCATTTCAGACACTAATTTGGCACTTTACTTCAGCTAGTTTTCGCTCAGCATATTTTTTAGGGGCAAAATGACGACAAGAGAGGCCGTTGACCACTGGGTGGTTGACCCTATGTTGTTTATTATTCTAAATAAAGCGATAAATATAACGATAAAAACAATAAAAAAATAACTACAATTTATGTTTTTATTGATTAAATCCATTTAAATTTAAAATTGCAAAAAAAGTAAAATGTCTAAATTAATTTGGCAACCCACTGTGTATATGTATATATAAATTATTGGTAATGGCGTTTTGCCAATTAGAGTCATTTTTTTTTTATTTCAATACTCTATATATATATTGTATATATATATATATATATATATATATATATATATATATATATATATATATATATATATATATATATATATATATATATATATATATATATATATATATATATATATATATATATATATATATATATATATATATATATATATATATATATTGATATAAATAAAACTGTCACTAATTGGCAAAACTCTATTACCATAATTTAACAAACAACGAAATGACACTTTTAAGTTAATATGTCGCGCATTAATCATTTTCTTACAATACAAAGATAATATTATTCATTTAGAATAATTTCATATAAGTTTCCGATACTTGAAATTTTAATACTAAATTTTTGGAATTAAAAAAAATTTTGTTCACAAGTATTAATAATGAAGTCGTGAAAAAAAATACTGCTTTTGGCAATCGAATTTTTATAAATTGAACTTCTACTCAGTTAGAAAAAGAATGAAAACAGGCATTCTATTAATACCAAATTTAAATCATAAAATTAACACCTCTTTGTCAAACGAATATT
Source organism: Hydra vulgaris (assembly GCF_038396675.1). Taxonomy (NCBI): domain Eukaryota; kingdom Metazoa; phylum Cnidaria; class Hydrozoa; order Anthoathecata; family Hydridae; genus Hydra; species Hydra vulgaris. Next base: position 24,507,817 of record NC_088931.1, read on the forward strand.
GTTTTTTTACAAATTGACTGATTATGTTAGAGCTGCATTGATCTAGAAGCTACTAAAGGATATCGGTATATGTTTCAATTTATCTCGCGGTTAACCAAAGCAAACATAGGAAATAAAACGTCATTTATACTCAATGTTAACAACAGTTACGTTGTTTGTTCAAGATTGCAATTCGACACTAATACATACAAAAATTTAATCGAAATTTTTTTTACTTTTTGATTACAAATTTTGCTCTCTAACAATAAAAATATTATTATCACGTAAGCTTGATAGCTAAAAAAGTATATTCAAAAATAATTAAACATAAAATAATATCTAATAAAAATAAACATGTATAATGTGTTCAATAACAGCTAAAAACAAAATGAATTAATTATCGGTTGGATAGCTATCACATTCGTTTCAGTCCAATATTACATTAGAAATTAGCAAGTCATCTAATAAATATTAATGGATATCTAAATAAAGTTCGAACAAAAGTCAAACATAAATAAGAAGAATAAAACAAATTTTAAGTTTGAAATTTTTTTTTTCTTTCAATTAGCCATACAAAAAAAAAAAAAATTTAAAGAAAATAGAAACTCGTTTATTTTATTATTTTAACAATGTCATTAATTTGCTAATATAAACAGGCGTTTAACAATTTATCCTTAACTCAGTTTAATTTAAGCGCCGTGTTTCATTCATTACTGGTTTCCTTTTTGTCGTTTTTGTTGGGAAACAAAAGAATCTCAATTGAATGCTTGCAATTCACACTCAGTATTGATATATTAATTAAAAAAAACCGAAATATCTTCTAGTTTTTTGCAATTATGTTAAGTTACGCTAATTAATGATGTGAATACATAAATAGGCGCACAGGTTAACTAAAAAAATATATCAAAGAAATATATCAAGAAGCTTGCAATAACTAAATTCAGTTCAAATGAGAGGTTTTACAATTGATGAAATTTTACGTTCAAGTAATGACATAGAATCAAAAACACCAGGAGTGTTTTATCATGTTGGTAAGGTTTATTTAATAATTTAACGTTTATTTAATTCACTAGTCATTTTTTTATTTATTTGATATATCAAAATAAAATAAAAACCAAAATGCATCTTTTCAAGTTATAGTATTCATTGGTTAGAAAAGTAAGTGCAAAAAATATTGTTTAGAAAGGACTGAGGTTTCAAATAATCTAAAACTTTGTCGAGAATCTCCAAATTCTTTTTGTTCTCTTTCTTCAATCGAAATGGAAGAAGACAAATGTGGGAGAAGACCAAGAACATCTATAACTCTATGTCAAAGAGATTTTTTAGAATGCGAGTTCCAGAAAGAACGCTATCCAACACTTTTGTATATCAACAAACTGAGTTCAAAGATAAATTTATCGCAATACGTCATAAAGGTAGGTTTTTTTATTCCTTCATGAAAAATATTAGGATTAGATTATTTAATATCAAGTACACTAAAACCGTTTGAATTACATTCAGGCGTATTTAAGCTAACCATTAAAGTCGGGTGCGTTTGAAGCAAATATGACACCCAAATCCCATTAAATAAATACATACCTTTTTTTTTGCAAAAAGTGTTTTGAAACATATAAACATAGTTAAAATAAACTAAAAAGTTTTTTAAATTAATTTGGTTTTAAATTTTCTCAGTGATGATAAATCGGTGTTTATGGTACGTTCTGGCGTATTACATTATTTTGATAGTAGTTTGATGTCAGGTGTCGACGGAGTTTAATTTCTCAAATAAGTGTAATACAATTCAGTGTTTAAAATGTATTTATAAGTTCAGAAAAACGCTATGATTATAAAATGACTGTTTTTTTGGAAATATTATTTTGGCGGAGTTAATCGTTTTAACTTTTTTTAATAAATACTAAAAGTGTTGCAGTCTTAAATAAAAATTTTCTCTTTTAATGTTGTAACGATTTGCAGTTTTTAAGTACTTCTGGTTTATATTATAACTTGTTTTTTGGGAATGCTTTAGTGAAATTGATAATAAAACTTTTATCAGAAATATATCTCTATTTAAAACTTTCTGTTTTTTAATAAAGGCTTTTTTCACGTTTAAAATTCAAAACTTACTTGATGACTTTTAATAAAATGCTTTTTTATTTTATATGGAAGGTGTGGTTCCAAAATAGAAGAGCAAAGTACCGAAAAGAAGGTCATAAGCGTAAACCAACCATAAATATAGACTATACGGGTTCAGCAAAAAATGTACGTGTTTCTTCTACAAATTGCGTTAGAAAGCTTCGACCAAATTTTTCTACTTCAAGTACTAAAATCTTACGCAGACATTCCAACACTTCCTACGATTTATACGGTCCAAGAGGTTTAAAATGCGATATCTGGTTTCAAAAAGATAGGAAGTGCTGCTCATCGGCAGCAGATAAAAGTAAATGCTGTTATTTCCCAACCTGAGTCTGGAAACATATATTTGATTTTGTATAAATATGTGAATGTGTGAGTGTGTGTGTGTGCGCGTGTGTGTGTGTGAGTGTGTGTGTGTGTGTTTAACTTTATTTATTATTGGTTTGTTAATACAAATGTAAAATATACGATATAAAGCATAAAAATCTTTAGACAACTAATTATTTATTTTAAAATATTTTGTTATATAAATAAAACTTTGTATTTATTTATTATTTATTTTATCCTATTTGCATTCTTTATATTTTATATATGCAATAGTATTAAAAAAACAATTTAGTTTCAATTTAGATTTTTTCTATTTTGAAATTGAGATTTAAAACAATGCGAGCAATTAAAATTCAGCAAATTTTATAATTAAAAGTTTTTTTTTTTCACTTGTCAGATGGCATAACTGTTTAGATATTTATATTTTTTTAACTATTATTGTTTAAACTTATAATTGCGCAAATTTGTTACAACTTTTAAATAGTATATATATATATACAATATGAAGTAATAGTTTATAATGTCATGATAGTATAACAACATGTCTTTTTTTTTCCTATACCGGTCTGCTAAGTTTAATGTTATAACAAATTAATTTCATATTAAAATAGTCTTTTGTATATGCATTAGATTTTAATAAAACCGGACATAATATTACAGGGTTACATTACTACGCTTGGTTAACACGGTCTTTACTAAACACACGCAACTTAAAACCTGGAAATAGAATTTCTTTATTAAAAATTATTAAACAAGATTTAAGCTATTAAACTAGGTTTTGTTTATTTTTATTAAATTCAGAAAAAGTTTTGTAACTTTATTAAGAAGGTTAATAGAAATAAAAAAGTTTTATTGTTTTAACTTATAAAACAAAAGTTTCTAATCTGTTAAAATAGAGTGGTTTTTACAAAATAAATAAAACATCACATGTTAATGTACTGAAAATTTTGTAAATCTTTTTTTTATATATATAATCTACTTTGGTTCCAACAAGGCTACAAGCAATCACTATTAAGGTGGGGGGTAATAGAAAACATTTAAAAGTTTTTCAAGCATATCAGATGTAGAGCAAGAAGATCGAAAACCATATTAATTGTCAGAAAGTACGTTATTAGGCTCAGGATGGGATGCTAAAAATTTGTTAAACAAAGACTCAAAGATAAACGATAGAGAGAAGACTGATTGGACGATAGTTGGAGGAGTCATAACTTTCGCTAGACTATTTTAAAATTGGAAACACAGATGCCATTTCCAAACATGCTAACAAGATTCAGTCCAAAAAAAAAATTTAATTAAGATATGACTTTAGCAACGGAAGTCGGAGTGATTTAGATGTCTTAAAATGGGTTAACCTAATTATTTGAATGATTGGAAGAGTATGGCGACAAGACACAAATCAAGGAGTGAAGGTAAGTGATTAGGGTTGTCTTGGTTGTAAGTGATAAGGATTGTCACAAAGTTGACTATCTGAGTAAGAGATAGAGAAATACAGAAGTTATGAGCATTAGTTCTAGCAGGGTCAGTTGTGTTGGTGGTGAACACCATTCAGTGTGATGAGCATTAAAGTCACCAATTATAACAATATGGCTGAGGTGCTAAGCGATATCACATAAAACAATATTTATAGGATTCAAAAATGATTTTTCAACAAATTGGTCAATTGATGCATAAGTATTCGCCAAAGCATCTTAACTATCATTTATTTAAATATAATTGGAAAATTCTAATAGGCGGGAAAATGTCTACCACATAAATTGAAAAAAAAAATCATTTTAAACATGGCATTTAAATTGCTTGCCAGGCAAAAATTGTATTATTGTAAAAAACCTTCTTCAGCAATCCCAATCGCAAGAAAAATTATATTATAGTGAAAATTTATAAAAGTGAAAATTTATAAAAGATATTAGGCATATGTCCAGTTTAAAAACAGTTTTAAATTTATAAGAAGGAATCGTTGTAATTGAATCACGAACTGTACATAGATACCGGGTGATGGTGGAACGGGAGCGAGTCGAATTAGGTTCATTTAAAAATGAAAATTTATCAATTGGTTATTTCTTAAGCACTAGTAATATTTAAGTTTACTTTATAAATTCGTTAAAATTAGATAAACTCAAAATAAACCATCAAAATAAATTTAATACAGGTTATCAAAATAAATTTAAAACAGGTCATCAAAACAAACTTAAAAATAAGTGATCGAAGTAAGTTTAAAAAATTCAAAATAAAATTATAATAATTTTTCATAAATGGAATTGAAGTTGGATTTTCTAAATTTGGTGAGCTACGTCCAAAATGGTGTTTTATTGTTTGCTCTTCAGGTATTTATTATGCTCTTATACACACTAAAAAATTTTGATGTTATATTTAAAAAAAATATAACGACAAAGTTGCGCGAACTAACATCATTATAACATCAATATAACGTTATTATATCATCAAAATGATGTTATATCTGAAAAATATAACAGTATTTTTCAAGATATAACATCAATATAACGTTATTATAACATCAAAATGATGTTATATCTAAGGAATATAACATCATTTAGATGTTATAATAACGTTATATTGATGTTATATCTTGAAAAATAACGTTATATTTTTTAGATATAACATCAATACAACGTTATTATAATATCAAAATGATGTTATATTCCTTAGATATAACATCATTTTGATGTTATAATAACGTTTTATTGATGTTATATTTTAAAAAATGACGTTATATTTTTTAGATATAACATCATTTTGATGTTATAATAACGTTATATTGATGTTATATTTTAAAAAATGACGTTATATTTTTTAGATATAACATCATTTTGATGTTATAATAACGTTATATTGATGTTATAATGATGTTAGTTCGCGCAACTTTGTCGTTATATTGATGTTATATCTATTTTTGTTAATAACGTCATTTTAAAATTAATTTATTTAAAAATTAGTAGTAAAAGATCATATGTAAATATATTTGCTTTGAAATAGACATTATAAATATAATATAAATAAAATATTTAAATAAATCTCTGAAAATACTAACATAAACTAAACCTATATATATATATATATATATATATATATATATATATATATATATATATATATATATATATATATATATATATATATATATATATATATATATATATATATATATATATATATATATATATATATATATATATATGTTATATGTATATGTTATATGTATATACAGTGGGCAAAATAATTGTCCGTACATTAATGAAAAATAAGGTTTTTTAAAAAAAGCTCTAAAACTTTAAATGATAGAAAAAAATAAATTAAACCAATAGATAGCGCACAAGAAAACAAATAAAAACGATACACCATCTTTAATTTTCATTCGACAATTTAAATTATAATTAACTCATTTAAAAGTTTTAAAAATGTTAAAACCAATAAATTGTCCGTACATTTGATTTAAAAGGTAAAATTTTGTTTATAAATGATTTTTATATCAATATCTTGTACTTTTAGGTTAAAGAATACTATAATAAGTAAAAATAAACCTTTTCTTAACTACGTGGCTATGATGAAAGGAAAAAGAAAAGAATATAGTATTAACTTACGTAAACGAGTAATTTTTGATAGGGAAAATGGATTATCAATTAGAAAAGTTGCAAAAATGTTGAAAATACCAGCTCTGTTCAATATATATGGGAAAAGTATTTAAAAACAAAATCAGTGGCAAATAATGGTGTACGAGGCAGAAAAAGATCAACAACGCCAAAAGTTGACAGGTGCATAGTTGGGAAAATCGAGCAGAATAGAAGAAAAAATGCCGTAGAAGTATCAAAAGAGCTGGAAAATGAATTAAATATTAAATTATCGCCACAAACAATTAGGAACAGACTGCATGAAGCCAATATTTTTGCACGGACGCCTCGGAGAAAACCATTCATCAGCATAGTGAACAAGAGAAAACGGTTGCAATAGGCAAAGGAACATGTTCTGAAGGATAATACATTCTGTAATATGATTATTTGGTCAGACGAGAGTAAATTTAATTTATATGGAGCTGATGGCGGTGCAAAAGTTTATAGAAGAGTCGAAAAAGTATATAATGTGAAGTGTTTGAAGGCAACATTTAAATTTTGTGGTAGAAATGTTATGGTTTGGGGCTGCATGAGTGCGTCCGGTGTTGGCAAAATTGAATTTATTGATGAGAAAATGGATCAACACTTATATAGATCCATATTAGAACGGAATTCGGTGGCTTCGGCAGGAAAATTTTTTTTTTTTTTTTTTTTTTTTTTTTTTTGTTATGTATTTTTTGTTCCATAGGTTACATTTTCGTGATTACATAATAAAGATTTGTTAAGATTGAATATACATATAAACATAAAAAAAAAAAAAAAAAAATCACAAACATAAATAATAAACAAACTTCTGTAATACGAACTGTAAGAAGAACGCAAGAAACTTGCAGAAGACCAAAAGGTCTTATCATCAAGAACCGCTTTACATTGTCATATATATATATATATATATATATATATATATATATATATATATATATATATATATATATATATATATATATATATATATATATATATATATATATATATATATATATATACGTATAAAATTAGGACTTGGAACGGAATTTATATTCCAACATGACAACGATCCAAAGCACAAAGCTGGATCTGTAACCAGATATCTTGCTGCAAATGACAATGAGTAAAAAATAATTCTTCATATGGAGAATTGTTATTACTGAAATCTAATACTGAAATCATATTAATACAATTAATTGTTTATCGCCAATAACTATTACACAATAATTTAAATAGGACAGTTCAGATGAAAATAATGTTTATATTACAAAAAATTTAAATTCGGTATTGCTTTTGGAAGTAATAGTATTTTATTTGTGTCATCAGAGCAAAATTGAAGTACACACCATGGAAATACAAGACTGTCAGGTTCTATATATTTAATACCAGACGAAATTTCAGTTGTGATGTAAGCAGAATAATTTTTAATATTTAACTTCTGCGCTTTGAAAATACGCTTTTCATTTTGTGTTAAGATTTCTAGAATTTTATAGAATTCTAATTTATTTTCAATTGTGTCAGAAACAATGTCACCTTGCTTATAAAGTATTCCGTTAATGACTGCACTTGAAATAAAGCCATCTTTAAATTTTAATTGATCAACCTCTCCATAAACATCACATCGTCTTTCACCAAAAGAATTAAAAGACAATCCAGTTGTACTTACAACGATTGCTTTGCAAGATGAATATGGTATGTTTTTAAAATTAAAATGTCTGAAATTTTTTATTACTTGATGTTTACGCTCAAACGCAAGACAGAGATGTCCCCGTAATGAGCCAAATATTAATAAAACATTAGAAGTCATTTAAAAATATTTTTGAAGAAAAAAACTTACAAAAAATTATATATGTAACTTTAATAAAAAAAAACTATCGAATATCATTTCAATGAAAAAAAAGCACTTGGAACCATTTAAAAATAATATTAAATTAAATTAATAAAAAATAAAAAACTTGTGATGGATAGTGTACAAGAAAATGCAGTATTGGAATAAATTTGTTTGAATATAATTGAAGGAAACTGCAATGATGTGCTTGAATACAAACCTTTAGGTCCTTAATATAAATATCAGTTACTAACGGAGACATACATAGTTGCACAATTTGTATAAGTTTAACTAAGCACGAAAGCTGAGGATCTAAGCACGAAAGGTGAGGATCAGATAAATCCATAAATTTTAATAAATAAAAACACAGCACACGAGAGAGAGTTAATACTTGTCCACTACAAAAACTTCCTCGAATTTTAAGTGAAGATAAAACAACACCAGGTTTTTCAATACCAGAAGGGTATTTATAGTATTTATCAGTCATACAAATGTATGACTGAAGCCATTGGTTAAGATCAGCTAAGGAAAACTTTTCTGGTATGCAGTAAAATAAAAATAATTCTAAATGTAATGGCACAAGCCCTTCCAATAAATCATGCATTGGATCAAAAAGTAACTGCTTGGTGACATCAAAATTTGGAATATCTGATAAAATACTAAAGTTAACAATGCCATAATTTCTCGACCATTTTGTTCTATCAGTTTGACTTAGCCCAGAATTCAACTCATTTAAACGTACAACATGTTCAGGCAAATTTCGAACTAGACACTCTTCATGAGTTGTAAACTTAATCATTTCTGCTCGCGTTGAATTACAGCGCCTACAGCAGCGAACAGTTTTTTGACTAAATCCTTCTTTAAATCCTCCAATTGAATTTGCTGCTAAAGAATTTCAAGAAAAATACAAAATCTCAGCTGTAACGGACATTAACTTTCCAGCAATACTCATTTTTACCCCTGTATATAAAGATTGTATAGTTTCTTTAAAATCTTTAAGTAACGAAGAAAATTTTTTAGTAAGCTTACTAAATGTGAAAACCAATGGAAAAATAGATGATGTTCTACCTCTATACTTTACAGGAATGTTATGAATTTGAAAATACATAACCCAAATTTTGTGTTTGGAACGGGCTTTACCAATTGGATTTGTAATGCCAATATCATCTGCATAAATAGCTAATTGGATATAATGATGTGTATTTGATACCTTCGTAAACTCTATAATCTCAGGTGATAGTAATAAAAAATTTAGCATCATCATATGGAACAACTGATCCTTTACCAACAATCTTTATAGTAGGCATAGAAAATACATGTTTAAAATATTTTTCACGAGAATATTGCGATGATAACTTTTTACAGGAATCATTTAGTTTTTTTACATTAAGAACTGGGCTAGTAAATAGCTCTTTTAAAGTTGAAAATATAACATCTAAAACAGCCTGAGTACATTTGTACTTAAACTGCAAATGTAAAGCTAACATGCCAAGATAATCATTATTTAAATCATCAACATTATCATACACTATTTGATCAATTATTATATTAGGTTCGGTATTATGATCAGCATTATTATTTTCTTTAGTACAACTAGCAATGTGCTTTTGATAACCAAATAAACTTTTGAATTTGGAAAAACAATTAATACAAAACATGGCGGCACCATTATTATGTAACTTTAAATGATTTCTCATTAAAGTATAAGTATCCGATATAAAAGGACAATTAGCACAATAAAATGTTACCTTTCTTTTGGTTAATTGAGGTCTACTGCAGTTAGATGAGCCTGCAACCAACTCTATACCCGTATCAGTTTCCATAGATCACACATTACTGCAGGAAAAGTTGAAACGCTTACTGCACAACCAAACCATTTTAAATAGATTACGTTCTGAACATTAAAAGTAGAACATACTAAAAAATTTTATTTTATATATATATATATATATATATATATATAAATATATATATATATATATATATATATATATATATATATATATATATATATATATATATATATATATATATATATATATATATATATATATATATATATATATATATATAGTAAAATCTCTCTAATTAAAATCTCCTTAATTCGAAAACCTCCATAATTCGATTAAATGCGAAGCCACCGCAAAAAGCGTTCAAGAAAAATCAACTTTCTATAATTTGAATATCTCACTAAAACTCTCTTAAACTTTTATTTTTCTCCATAAAATTTGAATTAGAGAGATTCTACTGTATATATATGGGGTAGTGGTGAAGTGGTGGATAAATATATATGCATATATGATATATGCATATATACTTATATATATTTATAATTTATTATATATTAATATGTATAATAATATATTATATACTTTTATATATATATATTTATATATATTTAGTTAATTCATTTAATATATTGTTAATATATTTAATATTTAATAGATTAATATATAATCAATTTTTCTTTTTTAATCAGATAAGTCTGGTTCGCGCAATTTTATCGAAAGATAGTCTCGAATACAGACGTTAAATATTTGAATAGACCTATAAATGAAACGGCCTGTCACGGAGAAAACTGTCCACGGAGTAAGTTGCCCGGTCGGACATTTTACTCCGGAGTAGAACGTCCTAGTTTGTCCTATTCGTCCGTTTAGGACAATTTACTCCGGAGCAAACTGTCCTATGTTGGAGTAAACTGTCCTACTTTTTTGCGGATTATTTACTTCGGACCACTTGAGCGATGTGTTTTAGCGTTTGTTTAAACGATGGTTTGAGAACTCGCGCATTATTCTGCGGCATAAAGAAAACTTTAACACTTTATATACTAAGCATAATATTATTATAATTAACATAGTAATATCATGCGTCATGTAACTCATACAAATAAACCTGATGCTTGATAATTCACAAGGTCATTTTTTACTGGTTTAAAAGTTTAAAAAAATTAAAAAAATGTTAACACTGACATGTTTAAACCTTTATATTTCGTTTAAGGTTTTAGTTAAAAACAGTAAAAAATAAAAATTATGTTTTTTATGTTATCTTGTTTGAAATTATTCTAGATTCGGAATCAGATCCGTAACCACAAATTTGATATTAGGGGGCCCTAGGGTTCTTTTAAAGGAGGAAAATGATAAAAAATTTGTTAAAATTATTTTATGTGCATGTTTTTCTTTTATAATTATAATTTAAAAAATTTATGGAGGGGCCAAGGCTCCCCCGGTGGTTACGCTCTGAGAATATATATACATTTATATTATTAGAATGTATATATTCAATATTATAAGAATAATTGATTTTTTTTAAAGTGAAGTTTTTTCAGCTCCTATAGCAACGCCCATATCAACGGCAATTTCCTGACTTTTAGTAAACTAAATTTCTTATTTTGGTTTTTAATTGTTTTTTGCAACTTTTACTTCAATTTATTTAGTACCTAATTAACTTTTGCCACATATATTACTAATATATATTTTTTAAATGTGTTTTAAACAGAATTCTTTTTTTTGACCTTGTACATTACATAAAATTAAAAATGAAAACTTGAAATTTTCAGGGTGTACTCTTTTACTATTACTTGAGGGAACTGAAGCATAATCACAGTAAACTCATGATAATATTTTAAGTTTTGAACAATTATCTTAAATAAAAAATGGATTTTTAATTTTTGCTTTAACTGCTTAGATCTGCCATTATGATAAAAAAATTTTGATGGAAAATTTCCAGGCCAGTAAAAACGTTCTGAAACCATGTAGTGCTTGTTCTTCTAAGGTGATAAGTAAGATGTTTACTGTGACAAAAACAAATAATTTACTTTCTCTGCTCTCTGCTAAAAAAAATCTCAACCCATAAACCCTTCTTTGCCATATTTTTTTATTGATTACCTTCCATTCTAAACCTAGAAAACATATATTCTCTTTTCATTGGGAGTACAACTAATGGGATAGACCCCTTTAGCTAAGTAAATATTAACATCGAGAAAGTCTTGTTCTTCTTTTTCATCATTCACTTAATCCATTTTATTTAAGAAACTAAAGTAAGTTTTTTTAAAAATTGCATCTACCAAACTGGTTGACTTTGTCAACCAAATTATATATTTTGACAAAAAAAACCTAATAATGTAGGTTATTTACGAAAAGTTTAAGTAAATACCAGCTAATAATACTAATGATACAAATAGCAATGATAAAAATAAAACAACCAACTGAAACAATTACAAGAATGATAAGATAATTTTATAATTTAAAAAAAATCAGTATTTATTTTTAAACAACAATAATAATAAGCTAAAGCAGTAGGAAACTGCTTTAGTTTGTCACTATTCTATTAAATAAACCGTTCCATTAATGAAACACAACTGTATAAACAATGATGATATGCTTGTTTGATTAGATAAGGTATACTTTGTGGGGTTTAAGAAATAGTACAACATACATATTAAAGTAGAGTAAATAAATGTAAGTAAATAATGGTACAAAACAGCAATAAGATATTATCTAACTACAGTTAAATCATATTTTGCAATGTTACCTGAAAATAAAAACTAATCCTAACTTCATTGAGTTGAATTCAATTTTTCTTCAACTGTTTGTGAATGACTAATCAAGTAAACTTAAATTCATGGAAGTTTACTAAATTAAAACCATATTTCAACAGTAGGCAAACTAAAATAAAATAATGGCAAAGTTAAAATCAATGAAATAATGGAATAAAAAAGAATCATTTTTATAAATATAACTAATAATAAAAATAAATCAAAAACTACAAGTCTTTCAAACCTTATAACAAAAAACTTCTTTAAACTCCAATCATAAATAAATAAAAAATAAGAGTAAATCCAAATAAACAAATAAAGCTCCAGCCTAAATAAAATTATAGACAAAATAAGGACAGTTATAAGACAAAATAAATATAAAGAAGAAGAAGAGCAATAACGCTTTCAACTAATGTTACTCTTTAAGCTAGAACTAATTTTTAAGCTAATGCTACATTTTAAGTTAATACTACTCTTAATCTTTCTTACTATAATGAAATGTCTTTATAATTACTTTTATTTATGCTATTATTTATACTTTTAATATCCAGAAGTTAATTGCAAGAATCACACAAAAAAACATCAAAGCTGCTTTCCGAAATGTTGATCAAACAGTTCAAGTGATATAACTCATTGCATTTCAAACATTTAATCATTTTGCCTTCAGCAGACATCCGACAAGAACAGAAAATTTCTATGACCTCAATACGGCTAACACAGCCCCTTCCTACATTTACACTAACAGTTGGGAACATGGAAAGAACCTGTTCTTGAAGGCTTTTTAATAAATGATCCCGCATTATACCTTGCTTAAACAAACAATGTTCTGGTTGTATCTGCTTAGTTAAAGCTGTAGCAAAAGCAACAGCAAATAAGCCACAATCATTCCCTCCTTTTTTGCTGTTGAACATCTTAATGTTGAACATTTTAATGGCAATGTTTTTTTCAGGACATGTTAAAAGAGCAGCCACCTGTTTTTTTCTTGATAACTCAATGAGTGCAACAAGCTGTCATAAACATGAACTTCATTTAATTTTTGTGTTCCTATATTGCTAATTGCAAATCAGTGCTCATATCCATCATGAAGTATCTGGATAAAAGGACTTCTCATAGTAACAAATGACATATTTAATCCTAAGATTGGATCTTGAAAACCAGAAATTAATGATGGTGCCTTTAAAATATTTTGTGAGGCAAAAATTATGTTATCTGTTAGCCAATTGTTCTCACTCCGAAGAATTTTTTTTTCCACTAACGTCAACTCAAATAAACTATTTTTTATCCACAATACTTTGTTCTCTCCTTCTTTGGATGCAATTTTGAAGGATTCTACTTCAATTGAATTTGTCTCCATGTTGTGATCATCATTGGATTCATTTGTTTCATAACATTTTTGCTTTACTGGTTTACAATAATCATGCTCATCATAGTAGCATTTTGAGGGTTGCATTGACATTGTAATTGGAATAGATTTGATACGAGGTATCAAATCTATTGCATGAGATGTTTTATTCTGGTTATTGTTGTTGCTTGTAGAAGAGCTTATGGTTGAAACTGAAGAAGTATTTGATGGGACATTAACAGAAGTTGTATGTCTACTATCAATCGTACTACTAATCTTACTACAAGTAGATATTCTTGAAGAGAATCAGCCTCTGGTGTTAAGGTTTTGCTTCCACTAATATATGGTTTGATGTGGGAACCATTAACTTTCTTCTCCTTCAAGGTGGCTCTTGTAAGAGATATAATCCTTTTCCTAAACTTTTCAGAATACAGAAAGATCCAAGCCATCTGAAATCTAATTTGTCTTCTTTCCTTTTTTTCTTCGTAAAATCCTTGATAAGGACTTTGGACCCGATAGCATAAACAAATGGATTTGCATGCTTCTTGTTATAATTTTCTTTCTGCTTTTCTTGAGCCATTTCAATGTTTTGTTTAGCTTTTTACAGCAGATTTGATCTAAAGTATAAACAATTATTGTAAAACTTCAAAGTATATTTATAATGAAAGAAAAAAGAGCATTTTGCATATCAAAACTCTAATAAACATGCCAGAAATAAATAAAAAAAGAAAGAAAAAACCTTGAAAAAAATTAATTTGTTACAGTAATGTTCTGCAATCATATTTTAACAAACCAGTAAATGCTTTAAACCTTTCCTCAATTATTTTATTCATAAAATGTTGGTTGCTTTCAGGTCTTGTGTTAAAATCAATTAACAATGATTGAGGAGATTCTCCTGCAACTTCTAATTCTATAGGAAGTATGGGGTTCCTTTCGAACATTAACTCAAAGGGAGCGTATTTTGTAGACTCTTGCCTTGACGTATATATATATATATATATATATATATATATATATATATATATATATATATATATATATAAATGCCATATTAATATTGATAACAATGATGTAAAATACATACAGCATAATCTACATCTTTGAAAATTCCTGGCCAGTAAAAACGTTCTGACACCTTGTAAAAAGTTTGTGTTCTACCAAGGTGTCCAGCAGTAGGTTTGCTATGACAAAAATTAACAATTTGTTTTCTTTGCTCTTTGCTGAAAACCACTTCCAACCATATGTCATTCTTTGTCTTGTGATGCAGTTTATCATCCTCCATCCTAAACCTGTAAAGTGTAAATAATTTTTTATGTATTATTGGAACTGCTTCCAATAATACATAAATAAACTTTTTGTGCTTTAATTGTTTTGAATATCCTTGCAAGTATTATTAAATGGGAGCAAAGTATTTACTTTGTGTAAAAAGAATCTACTATGTTTAGTTTGCAGGTACTGTGTGTATACTAGGTATATACTTGTGTGAAACCTAGTATACCTAATACCAATATTCAGTGGACATACTTTGTTGATTGCTAGTATACTAGGGACATACATACCCTAATACATAACAAAACATGTAATGTAAAATGGTAGCAATAATGCCATCATATATTACAAAATGTTATATGTACACTGCAAAATAGATCACTAACATATATTATATTATATACAAATAGAATATAAAATTATCATATATTCTATTTGTCATATCGACTATATTTGTAATCTACTTTGTATAAAATTAATCTAATTTATAAGATCTTACAGTGTCACAAATGTTACAAATAATTTCTCATAATGACTATATTTGTAACTTTCTAAACAGAGTATAAAAGTATATATCATATTGTAACTATGTTACTAGTAACATAGATAAAAACATAGTTACTAGTAACATAGATACAATAAATGATTTAATTTATGTATAATGTTTATAATCTATACCTGCTTGCTCTTCGTCGAACAGCCCGCTTTTCATTCGGTGTGCAGTCATAGCGATAAACAGATGTAGATATATAGTTACTAACATCAGCAAGCATTCTTTTGTTCACCATTATTCTGTTCATCCATTTTTAAAATTAATTTTTAAAAGGACAAAATCAGCCGCAACTCATAAAACTACACTATTCTCGTCGGTCGGACAACTTACTCAAAACTAGGACATTTTACTCCGGAGTAAAATGTCCGATCGGACAGTTTACTTCAGCGGACAGTTTTCTCCGTGACAGGCCTGTCACGGAGAAAACTGTCCGTCGGAGTAAACTGTCCGATAGGACATTTTACTCCAGAGTAGATTGTCCAGCATAGGAGTAAGTTGTCCGCTCTGAATAAGGTGAAATTTCATCAGAAAAAATAGCTAAAGAAAAAATTGCGGACGTTTTTAAGTAAGACGAATTAAGAAAGTACTTAGAGACTTTTTAGAGAAAAAGAGGCTTGATTTTTTATAATTAAAATTATTTTTAGAAGTACTGTCACCATAGTTTTTTCATATTCGTAAGAGTGTTATTATTATTAGTTCTTGAATTTAGTTTTTATTATTTTTTAATTATAATATTTACTATAATAATAATAATATTGTAATAACTAATTTAGTTAGTTTTAGATGGGACTAGAGATGATAGCTTCTTTTAACAGTGATATACTGCATTAAAATATAACATACTAGTATTTATATTTAATAATTAGGCAAATATGTTGTTTTTTTCCCCGCATGTATATATATATATATATATATATATATATATATATATATATATATATATATATATATATATATATATATATATATATAAATGTATATGTGTTTTTTTCCCCGCATGTATATATATATATATGTATACATGTATGTATATATATATATATATATATATATATATATATATATATATATATATATATATATATATATATATTTATATATATATATTATATAGTTTATAATGCATTTATATTATATAAAATATACATTATAATAATGCATATTTTATATATTATAAATGCATTACAAACTATATATATATATATATATATATATATATATATATATATATATATATATATATATATATATATATATATATATATATATATATATACTATATGCGGTAGTGGTGTAGTGGTAGAGCGCTCGCTTCATAAGCGAGAGGTTCGGAGTTTGATTCCCACCACGTCCCTGGTAGTACCGCGCACAACTTGTTTCTCCGCACAGCAGCCTTGTTCGTCAAGGTTCGTGTTTCGGAGTTATAGAGTTGAGAGAGGGTGATAACCACAAGTAGCCTCCTCATCTATTGTGGCCTTCTCGGCTTTGGGGAATTATTTAATATATATATATATGTATATATATATATATATATATATATATATATATATATATATATATATATATATATGTATATTTATATTTATATATATTTATATATATGTATATATATATACACTATAGCATATTTATGCAACAAATTGTTACCGTATTTTTGTTACATTAATTATAAAGATTCAGATTTTTCATTATTCATAAATATGAATTTTCAGAAAAAGAAATAAAAAACAAAGAATAATGAAAAAAAAGACTGCTGCCCCATCCCAAACTCTCAATCGATCTAGCAGCACTCCGCTGCGAGTCAGGCTATTTGTCAGTCAATGTATGTACTTAATCTTATTGAGTAATGTATGTATGTACTTAAAACTTATTGAGTGCTGCAGTAAACTACTTAAATCCTGCTTTAAAGGGACTTCACTGTTGTTTGAAATTTTTCGACGCTTTTCGAAAAATTTCAAACAACAAAAGAATGGTTAGCCTCAAAGGTTAAGGATAATGTTGAGTGCCAACCTGTTGCCAGAGTGCTTTCAGCAGATTTGTCCTCTAATTCAAAACTAAAGCACAAGTTGAACGTCAGACTTGAAACACAAGAGCCAACATCTGAATTGAATCCTATTTTGAGCGAAATGTGCCAGTATAAATATCTCCCTGATGCCAAAAAAGACTTTCCGATTCTTGATTGGTGGAAATTGCATTCAAATACATTGCCAGAACTCTCTTCATTAGTTAGAAAAATTTTAGCTATTCCAGCAAGTTCAACTAAATCAGAGAGAGTTTTTAGCTCAGGTGGAAATGTCGTCCGATCATCCAGACACAACTTACTACCAGAAAAAGTAGAACAAATCATGTTTATCAGAGAAAACATTGTCTTGTTGGAAAAGTTTGGCAAAAAATTCTGAATTAATATTTGAAAAAGTTGTTTACATTTGACAAATGTCATTTGTGTCTATTTGTCAAAACCATGTTTACATTATTTTTTTTACTTGGTATTTAATATATTTGTTTTCAAAAATTGTTAAATTTCTCGTCTCGTTCTCGGTCTCACGAGAAGTACTAACTTCTAGTCTCGGTCTCGTCTCGGTTTGAAAAAACCTAGTCTCGCTCATGGTTAATTATTGGATATAAATACATTTGATTGGCTTTAATTAACACGCTCTATATTTTGTAAATACAAAATTCATAAAAAAGGATTAGTTTTAAAAGCTATAATTAAAAAATAAAAAAAGCAGTTTTTTTTTTGATGCCCTGTATATATACAGGATGTTTAAGCATATTATTAAAAAGCTTCAATCAAAAAATTTATTACTTTGAGCAAACGCTCTTACTAACGAGTACTTTGCGTAAAATATTGTTCTTATTATCTTTTTATATATTTAACTATTGTATTTTGGTTACCAATGTTTGCATTAAACAAGTTTTCAAAAAAAAACTTTGGATACTTATAATTAATCTTAATCTTATTTGAACTAGGTTGTGCTTTCAAGGCATGGCTTAAATTTAAACTGCTACACAGTTGGCCAGAATATACCAAAAGTTAACGAAAATAAAAAACATCTAAATATCGTTACATTATACATGTAGATATAAAATTTTTACTATCATATACTAAATTTAAAACCATTCCCAAGTTCAAATTAAATCAAAAAATCTTTTAGAGCTCAAAAGTTATAACCATGTAATATTAAAAACCCACATTTTGGGGAGGGTAGAAACTTTACATAGCCTTTTTGACCTCTAAAAGATTAGTTAATTAAATTTCAAACCAGTTGATGAATTTTAGTTTAGTTTAAGATACTAAAAAAAATTATTTTGCTTAATTATTTGCCTCACATTTCGGAATATTTCTTTCCCATACTCTAACCACCACATTTTTTTTTCAAAACTTTCTGGTTTGATATAAACATGTACATACTTTAGTGTGCACAACGCCTAAAAGTTCCAAATATGAAAAACAAAAAATTCAAGCGACAAATCTATGGTTTTAAGAGTCAGGTTACATGGTTTTATTATTCAACTTACATGATCTTAGCATAAACCTATATGTTAAAAGTTTTTATTTTTTGGGTCGGGAAATCAAACAAAAAATACAAGATACAAGTTTTAAAAAAACAAATTTCATACAAATAGAAGCTTAACTTCTTTGGGAAAAACAAATTCTTCGTTTTTTTTGCTTTGCAGCAAACTGATCACTGGATCTGAGCTACCCAGAGTTCTTTTCATTAAATCCAGATTCTGTTTACATTTAATTTTCTATTAACTTCAAGTCTAAAAAGTTCTTGTAAGTTTTTTATATATTTGTTTCTGCTTTCATATGCTTCTTCAAGAAGCATACCAATAGGTAAGCTTTTATTGTAAACTACCAATAGGTAAGCTTTTATTGTAAACTACCAACAGGTAAGCTTTTATTGCAAACTACCTGGTGAGAATGTACAACAATCTGTTTTAATACTGGGAGATATAATACCATAGGAATAGCTGAACAAAAAGTAGGTTTTCTTCCTGCAATAGATCTCCAGAGCCTATGGGTTTACCTCTTCCATATTGAAGAATATACATAGTATGATATACAACCATTTGGTTAGATTTTCATCAATATCCAGCACTTCAGCCAAAATAAAATAATCCTGCAAACTTTTTTATTTCTACATATTTTATTGCTCATGTATCTTTTTTAAAAACAATTATACTTTATCTGTTTTAAAAACAATTATAGTTGAGTCATTTGCATATACATTTTTATGTTCCACATGCCTTTTAAAGGTTGGTTTAGGAATTCCGTATTTTAAACAAACGGCATTTAATCCGATATCGCTATTACGATTAGCAAAAATAGCTTTTTCCATATCCTTTTATCTCCATGATCCATATCTCTGTTTTGACATTTCAAATTTTTTTTTTTAAAGGTAATTAGTTAAACTTTACACGCGTTTTTAGCGGTCAAATAGTAGCGTCGGTACTATTTGACCGCTACAATTTACGCAATTAATCTGACATTCGGTTAATTAAAAAGTTTGACAACTTATAATAAGGTGTTTTAAATTCTAGGTAGTTATTTCGAATTTAGATAAATTATGCTTTAGCATAAATACACTGAAAAAATCATATCTCCTACTTTCTTTAGTGAAATACGCTTAGCCATAAATCCCTAAAATAAGAAATCTTCAATAACAAACCAACAAGAGCTTACTCTGGCCTTAAGGCAGTTGGATGACAAAAAAAAACAGGTGACTCCTTAATTTCATTCAGCAAAGATAAAAAATAAATTAAAAGATTTCTTGTGAGTTGTAAAAATCACGAGTTGTGTTAAAAGTACAATATAGACATCGGTACAGAATTAGCAACCTTATCCTACAATATAAGAATTATAATTAATTTCTAAAAAACATGCCCTAAATAAACGTCTTGTTCTATTAACAACATTGGACGTTCCGGATCCACCAGATTTAGAAGCATCTATCTTGCAACGCCCGAGGATGCAAATGGATGCAGATAATCTTACCAATTAATAGTTAAGTGTTTAAGTGACATTTCTCATTGTAGTACGTAAATTTATAATAAGTTATAAAACATCAAAAACAGCATCATACAAAGGATGCTGCTTTTGATGTTTCATAAGTAATATTTAAAATACTTGAGTATGCTTTTAAATTAATTTCATTTCACAAACACTTAAGCCCAACTCTTAAAAGTTCTTTTTGCATGAAAAACTAGAAAAAATGTATAAAAATGTAAAAAAGCCTACTGGAAAAGTGAAAACCTCTGTTTCTAAAATAATCATTAAAATTAGGCAAATATAAAGACATACTCACAAGAATAAAATAGATCTGAAAGTCACAGCTGTGACTTTTGGCAATGTTTTCAGATAATTCACATATTTTAACAACTTTTTTATGTTGAGCATCATAAAATTAACATTCTTTGTTATTTGTGTGTGCATACTGATTGCTACTCACAAAAAATCAATATGACCATTTGTTTCGACCTTTTTACAAACCTTTGGTCCACTGTGCGCTGTCATTTTAATCGCGATAATCACATTTGTTGAAAATTTGTGACTTTTTATTTTATATTTTACTACACTATTTCAAACATAAACGTATGACAGAAGGGGTATCTATCTACATCAGTGTTGTTACTACTTGTCTTGTTGACAATACTTTTCAACTTGGCTTTTTAAAAACATTTTACTCTGCAGCAATTTATTTGTCTATTATTAACTGTATATTTTCTTGAACACATTTCTTTATTGAAAAATGTACGACTGGGCATCTCTTTAAAAAATCTTTTTTTTTTTTTTTTTTTAGTTTTTATTTATTATATTTCCATAATATAGTTTACATAGCTTACATTTTTATCTTTATAACTTGTTTGTGGTGAAAATGTTTACTTTCAGAACTTGTTTGTCTTTAGCTAGAAATTTGTTTTTCGAGTTTTTATATCCGATTATAATTTTGTATAAAGTCACAATTATTTTTAGTTGTTACACATCCATATCTTCAGTTTTTTAAGAAATTTATTAATCTTTTTTCCTTTCATCGTAATGTTTGTTTTTCATTTTTAATAAAATAACACTTCATTTTTTTTTTCTTTCTTTCTTTTTTTCTTCTTCTTCTTCTTCTTCTTCTTCTTCTTCTTCTTCTTCTTCTTCTTCTTCTTCTTCTTCTTCTTCTTCTTCTTCTTCTTCTTCTTCTTCTTCTTCTTCTTCTTCTTCTTCTTCTTCTTCTTCTTCTTCTTCTTCTTCTTCTTCTTCTTCTTCTTCTTCTTCTTCTTCTTCTTCTTCTTCTTCTTCTTCTTCTTCTTCTTCTTCTTCTTCTTCTTCTTCTTCTTCTTCTTCTTCTTCTTCTTCTTCTTCTTCTTCTTCTTCTTCTTCTTCTTCTTCTTCTTCTTCTTCTTTTAAATCGTTTCAAGTTCTTGACAATCAATAAAGCGTAGATACTAAGAAATTGCTGTTTTGACCAATGTGTTCAGGTGTGATAAATTTTTTATTTTTTAATATTTTTTTATTTTTATTGTTTGTATGTAAACACATACATAAATACACACACTTACACACATACATATATATACACACATACATACATACATACATACATACATACATACATACATACATACATACATACATACATACATACATACATACATACATACATACATACATACATACATACATACATACATACATACATACATACATACATACATACATACATACATACATACATACATACATACATACATACATACATACATACATACATACATACATACATACATTTTTTATATATATATTGTCCTCTTTTTTAAAATAAAGTTTTACGTTTACAAATATTGGAATTTTTATACTTTTAATAAATTATAATAGAGAATATAATCACCACATCAATAAGATTAAAAAATAAAATAACAAAAAAAAAAGTTTAAATAAAAACTTGGTATCTGATAGAAGATCTAATGATCTTGTCGCCAGAACCATAAGTCGTTATAATAAAATATAACTTAAGCTATTAATAAATATAAACAAATAAAAATGACAAAATACAAAAACAAAGAGCGTATTTATATAAATTACTTATTTTTAAAAGTATTTCAAAATATTGTCATTAAAAAGAATGAATTCTTTTAATTTCTTTTTAAAGACTGGGAAGGTAATTGATAAATCAAAATTAGGTAAAATGATTTTGTTCCAGAGATTTAGTGCACGATAAGCTATACAGAACTGATTGAATTTCGTTCGACAAAAGGGTTCATAGAGTGAGTTATCATTTCGTAGTGTATACTTATTTTTTGTTTTTAAGGTAATAAAATCTTTAAAAATGTGTAATGACGGATTGATTTTACATTGAAATATAAAACATAATATTTTATATACATTCACTTCATAAATATTAATTACTTTGTACTTTTAAATAAAAACCTTGAATGCGTAAGTCGATTTTCAAAACAAACTAAGCGTATTGCATGTTTCTGACGATGATAAAGAGTACGCAACTTACTTTTGCCTGTACTTCCCCAAGCAATATTTGCATAGTTAATATAACTATGTATAAATGAGTAATAGAGTTGGATTAAAATGGTTTTGTTTAAATAATTTCTTGACTTATAGAGGACTCCTATATTTTTAGAAACTTTAGTGCAAATGTAGTCAATATGCGGTTTCCATGTAACATTCTCATCAAGATAAATGCCAAGAAAACTAGTAAAAGTTTCCCTTTTTATTTCAAGTTCATCAATAAGAATTTTTGGCATGGTTGTTGGTAAAAAACGTTTTTTAGATATAGGGTGAAACAGAATATATTTTGTTTTATCAAGGTTTAAGGTTAATTTGTTACATTTAAACCACTCAGATACACATTTAAGTTCTTTATTCATATCAGAAAACAGCTCATTAATATTACTATTTGATAAGAACAAATTCGTATCATCTGCAAACATAATACTCCGAAGATTAGCTGCTTTACTTAAATCATTAACATAAATTAAAAACATAAGAGGACCTTTCTTTATGTTTTGCAATTTAAATTCAAAAAAATCTTTAAGTTTTGCAAATTATAAAACCATAATATTTTAACCATATGTTTGTATGTACCGTATACATGAGTTTTCAGTTTACAAGTAGAAAATTTATTGTTAAAATTGTAAAAAATATACATTTATCTTAAGGTGACATAATCAGGGAAAACGCATTGTAGGCAACTTTTTCATAAGCAAATATTTCTGTAACCTTGTTAAATTTTAAAAACTACTTTACCTAAAGTATTTTGTAATACTATAATTAAAAGCATTGCAAAATACTATATATAAGCTTAACGTATACATTTAAACTTTTTGCTCTAAGAGAGTAACAAAAAAGAAACACTACGGCGCTGCGTCAATCTAGCAGTGTAATAATTAACAATAACTAAAGTTTATGATAAAATTTAGGCTCAGGAAGTTGCTTCCAAAATTTAGGCCTTGCGCTCCAAGAAGCACATCTCCGTATAAAGTAGACCTTTACGACGCAGTGAAGTAACGAGCTTGTTATCTTACTACTAGAAAAAATGACCGTATCAAATATAAGAAAACCCTCTTCTCATAAAAAATTTTTTTATACGAGGATGAGAACTGTATTTACTGGAAGTACTTTTTTTTAAGGCACTCTTAGAAGAACTTTCCCGCTTCTTTTTTCACCAATTCCCTGTTTATAGATTTATTTGGCATGAAACATCAATTCCAAAGTCATCATTTTAAACCCTCCGCCAAGTCTGCTGTACTAATAGCTTTACTACCTCGTCAAAGTTATAAGCTTCAGCATCACGAATTATTTTAAAATATCTTTAACAATGGCAGTCTCACAAAAAAGAAAAATTGCACTTAACTCTGTGGAAGAAACTCTAAATACGACAAAATTTACTACATAAAATATTAAAGTGACCATTAATCTTTAAACTCTTAAATCTATTCGCTACCTTATTAGAAACTTTATCTCTGACAAGGTAGCTATATAACAAGCTTCATCTTTAATTATTAGTTCTCTATATTGTATTTAATAATTCAAAATCAATAATTAAAAAAAAGTAATCAAAATCGGACTTGCAAACTT
The DNA here is from genome assembly GCF_038396675.1 of Hydra vulgaris. Lineage (NCBI taxonomy): Eukaryota > Metazoa > Cnidaria > Hydrozoa > Anthoathecata > Hydridae > Hydra > Hydra vulgaris. Next base: position 24,532,433 of record NC_088931.1, read on the forward strand.
ATCTGTTTTAAATACTATTACCCGTTTTAAAAATCTTTAGACCATTTAAAAAAACATGATCAAAAAAG
>NC_088931.1:24540000-24750000 GCF_038396675.1 Hydra vulgaris
AACTTTTTTTTCTTCAAAGACATTTATAAATATAGCTATCCCAGCCGGCATTTGGTCTTAAAAAAACGTTTTTTGAACGTTCAATAGACGTCTTTTTAGTAGCAAATGCCAGCTGGGATATATATAAATGTCTTTTAAATAGAACTTATATAGTTCTATTTTCAAATTAAAAAAAAAAAAATTCTGCGTATAAATATAGCTTAAAATACTCAATGAAATAATATAAATATTATAAATCTTTGAATATTATTTTATACTATTATATTATTATGTTTGATGTTTTGATTCAACAAGAAACAAACGATTTTTTATAGGAACACAGAAGAAGTAGGCGTTGCATTATTAACAATATCTTATACAGTCGGATATTGCGGCATTGACAAAATTCTATACATCAAACAAAACAACTCATAGTTATTCCATGATCAATAATCTAAAACTTATGTATAAACAATTTCTGATATCATATCATTGTTTTACATCATAGTACTAATTTTAAAAAATTTACTTACATCTATTTCTGATTTAGCATCAACTTTTCTTGCCATTGTTATTACTACAAATTATGTTTTTGTAATAAAGTAGTGCTACTCATAAAATTGTTGAAGCAAAACTAAAGAATAAACAAATATGTTGGTTTAAAGTTACAAAGTAACGATACATAAACAAACAATAGTTGTCAGGTGAAAACAAAAAAAACATACACCAAATTCTCTTTAATAGCAACTTACAAATAAAATATGAACTGTCTAGAGATTATTGAAGTTCAAAAAAGATATTTAAAAAAAAAATAAAAAAAAAGCATTGTTTTTCAACTAAATGATAATTAAATTGTTTTGTAATCAAGTGGAACAATATTTTTTATTAGAATCTGTCGCGTAATTAATTCACGTGTTAAATGTTTCATTTAAATTTAATTTATTTGAGGGGGAAAAGTTTTTTAAATTTGGCATTACGATTCAATTTTAAATGAATTTATTAAAAATGCATAAGAAAAAATTAAAATCCAATAATATCTAAAAGTTAAAAGCAAAGAAGTAATGAAATAATTTAAAAATAACTTGTTAAATAACTTTTTAATTTCTAAGTTTTTAAATAAACTTCTAACTGAAATCGGAAGTGAAGCATTAAATTAAAAGATTACGATCTTTTAACATATTATTATATAACATTTATTAAACTATTGTTAGTGTAATTGAATAATTTTATTTAATAAACCCAATTTTTACTACTTTAATTAACTAAGTTTTATTATAACCTTTACTTAATTTTTTTTTTCCTTACAAAGAAAAATAACTCTTGTTTAGAATAAGATACCATTATTATGGTGTCTACTATAAAAGTTAAACTAATAAAAAAAAAACCTTGTTCTTTTAAGACATAGGTCAAATAAGTAAACATAATGGTCTAATGGACCTTAAGTGTTAGAAATCTTGATTCTAATAAAAAGTTTATTAAAAAACATTGCTTAAAAAAATGACGTGAATATAAAAAGCATTGAATAAATTAATCTACAATTATAGGCTTTAGAAAATTCTTAAAAAGAGATGTCAAATAAAAATTGGCAAAAAAAAAACAAAATTATCGCCCATTAACTAAAACATAAATCAATTACAGCCCTGATTACAATCAATTACCGCCCACAAGTTAACAGATAAGTTAACTAGTTTTTTTTTATTGGCTGTTCATTACATATTTAAAACCTTATTTTTTATTTTTTGGAATGTTAATCTTATCTATAAAAAAAAACCAATTAAATTTTAAAATTACGTTTGTACATTATGTGATATCAGTGACAAAATCGAAAGATTGTGTGATACTTCTGCAGACGTTTCTGATATTTTGACTTTTTGAGGTTGCCATTGCAACTTGGCCTCTTTTATTCTGTGGTACAAAATATGTAGCTTGCAACTTACGCTATCAGCTTGCTTGCGAATCCATTGGTATCATCGAATGGATTAGTATCAACTATTATTACATGCACTTTTTCTACCGACAATAATGCTAGTTACTTCAAAAGTAACTCTCGTGTCTTTTTTCACGTTATATCATTTTAGAGCTAAAATTGAAATTTCTTGAGCTGAATTCCTTTTCTCTTCTTTTCTTAGCTTCGCGCCTCCTTTTTTATCCTGAGCTCGAATTGAACCCTGGATCTTTTGCTTCTAAAGCAAGCCCTAATCACAGCGCTACGGCTGATATTGATGCAGCATCAAGATCAGCCGTATATATATATATATATATATATATATATATATATATATATATATATATATATATATATATATATATATATATATATATATATATAAGTAGTATAAAAAGGGCGTTCCAGCATTTTTTTTTCAACTATTATACTAACTATAATTTCTTAACCTATTTCAACTATAATCTTATCCATAATTTATGAGCCAAAATAAAATAACAACCATAATATATTATTATATTATGGTTACAAACTATGAGCTACTTTTTGTAATTTTTTCAAGTTAAGCGATAATTTCACTTGTGAAATCTACGCGTAAATGAAATCTACTTAAGCCATAGCTCATTGAGGTCTTACGCATAAAAGAAAGCATTACAGTAAAACTTCCAGATTGTCCAACTTGTGCATCTCCAGAGTTTAATGTAACTACTAATCTCTTTCCAGTAGGAACAATAGGCATGGAATCAGTAAAATTTCTGTAAAATGAGATAGTAGTTGTAGAACCAATTGCACTACTTGATTGATACAATAGCCCAGATGCTTCATTATTAAATGAATTAATTTTAACACCGTTCCACGAAGAAAGATAAAAATCTTCTAAACCAGATGAGCAGTATGTACATACACTATTCTGATCAAATCCAGGAAATACTTTATAATTATTTTCGTTATATGGCGTCCACGGTTGTATAGCAGAGTTAGTATTTACTGGAGAATTGTATGCATCATACATGCGTACTCTAGATTCCCACCAATTTCCATATACTCTAATTACATGCATTCTAATATATTTAAGAAAAACACTTAGACCAGCATTGTCTGTAGTGTCTAATAATATATATTCATTACCATAAGTTGTGTTAATAAATCTAAATGTTTCTGAGTACAATTTAATAGGTGAGAATGATTGAGGTATTGATGTAGATTGTGTAATATAAGGTTGTATCCAATATGTAACGCTTTGACTAGTTTTATTGCATAATTGAATTACTAGACTAGTAGTAAATGGTAAATCAAGTGTAATGTATCCTCCTATTGCACTAGCTGTATACACATTACAACCTTGTAAAGAGTTTGCATAAAATGGTCCACTAAGTGGTGTATATAATAAATCACAAGCTAAAGGAATATTATTATCTCCAACACTAACTGTAGAAGTAGAGTAATTTCCAATGCAAAGTGTATAATCTGCGTATATTCTAAGATACAAATTACCTGGAACATTGTGATTAAGATCTGATCCTTGGAATGCTAACCATAGCTTTCTGAGAATACCAGGGCCGTAATATTGTGTAAAAACTGTTGTTGCAGCAGCACCTGTATTTGGTGGAATAGTCTGTGATTTTAATCCAACACATGTTAAAGTTGAATTTGGTATTATCCCTAATTAATTAAGATTAAATGTTTTATTATCAACATAATTTTTTGTAGCAGCATCATATGAGTTAGTAGGTTCTGCTACATTTATTAATTTATTAGAATTCATATTAATATTACTAGTTGCATTATTTTGTCCATCTCTCCTAATGATCAAGTTATTTGCTTGAGTTATTGTTAAACTATTTACAGCTACAGCTGAAGTAGTGTTGCGTCCGTATGAATCAATAGGCATTTTATATATAAAGAAAAAAATTTTTAACTATTTTTTTTTTAAATTACCATAGATTATAAATAATATTCTGAAAATCACATCCTTAATCTAGTTTTTTTAAAACATATAAACGCAAGTGTCCACAGAATGAGGTATTTCCAAATTAAACTCTTTCACTATTATAATAAACAGGACTTTTTAAATAATTAACAATTTCAACGGGAGGTGGTAGTCCATAAGAGTCAAAACTTAGTTTTTTATCTCCGTCTTTGTACCAGCAAATCCGGTGAAATCCCTGCGTACTTGAATCTCCTGTATTTAATATTCCACATTCATTTCTTTGTGTATTTTTTGGTAATTCATCTCTTACATATACATTACATATACATGTTTTATTTTTAATTTTTTTGCTGCTTTGATCAATTGAAAATTTGTTAGTGGTTCATTGGGTAAAATTATTCTTTAAATATCTATAAATTTGTTCATTTTTATAATATAATATATTATAAAAGTTTTTATATATAGATATCAATGTGATTGTAGTAACCTTTACATGGATTATATTTATCAATTTTTTGACTGTAATAGATGGAAAAATCTACATTGTTAATACAGTCTTCACCGTAAAATTTGTAATGTTTTTTTACTGCGTTTATTAGGTCTTTTTGTTTCATGAGAAGTATTTTTTTATCAATATTATTTACCATTATTTTTATTATCTTTATTATACCATTGTTACTAATCAATAAAGTTTTTAATTTTAATTTTCGTTTTTTAAAATTTTCTATTATCATTTTATATATAAATAATTTATTTATATCATATTAAAAAAATTTTTATTTCTTGTGATTATATCTTGTTGCCTGAGTTTGTGTCTGCTGTCTTGAATTATAATCTTAGTTTGTAGTGTCCATATGATAATGTGTGTATTCCATCTTCTAAAATAACTCTTTTATCGTCTTTGCGCTTAATGCTATTTTATTGACCTCTTCTGTGTAAATTTCATGTGAATATGATCTTATTACATTAATTTTCCTAATATGATCTCTTTTATTAAATAAACAATCTTTGTAATCTTCATGTGTTATATACTTTTTAACGACATTTTTCTTTACTCCTTTAAATTTTTTGTCATCTTTTCCGTGTACTTTGTAAGAACACAACTTTGATCTGAGTCCTACAAATTCTTCAATTTGTGCTCCTCCAGATTCAAATTTAAACATACCTATTACTTTCTTATTAACACCAACTTTAAAGGCTACATTATTGATTGCTGGGTATTTTGGGTTAAACTCACTTGTATCAAATTTGCTTTCAACATCTTTAGAAATATCAGCATAAAAGTCTTCTTTTTTAATTTCGTATGCTAAAGAATTTGTATCTGTGAGTAATAGCTTCGCTCGATCAGCATATTTTTTCTTTATGAAATCATAATGAAATTCATACATTAGAGTTTTGCTCAAATCTAATATACACATTCCTAAGTAAATTGGTTTAGCATATTTTAATTTTGTTCTTTTCATATGTATTGCTATTAAGTTTTCACCAAATACTGTTCTACTTTCAAAGTTTGGTTTTGATGCCAGTTTAATAGCCTCATTTCTATCTGTTACTAATCTAATATCAACTCGGTTTTCAACGGTTTCCAAATACTGAATTGTTCATTAGTTTAAAAAAGTCTTTTTCAAAATCATTATTTGCTTTGGTTTATTTAGTTCAATGTATTCATTTAGCCATGCTGATTCTTCAAGTTTTTTTCCTCTATGAATTTTAGTAATCTTTAATCCCAATCTTTCATATAGTTTTAGATTTTCATAATGTATTACATACTTTTTCTTATTATTCAAGTTAGGCACTAATTTTTCAACTTTATCAATTTTAATCTTTCAGGTGCGAGAGGATAATCATTATGTTCATCATGTTCAGGGTAATCTAAATCTACTTCTAGTATACATGGAATTGATTTCCAGTTTTCTATTTCATTTTCATCCATCCATTTAAAACCATGTGTTGGAAGTGGTTTACTCATTGCCCATCCATATAAAATATTAGCATCTAAATATTGGATGAATGTTGATGGTTTTCTTTGATCATACTCATCACCCAAGTACTTATTATTAGAACTTCCTAACCTGTTTGATATCATGCTAACTCCACCTCTTATACCTTTCTTTATCATTAGTATCATATCGTAATCAATTAGCAATTCTAATTTTATTTTTGTTTTCTTCAATGCTGCATCCCAAGCTAATCCTGGTGATGTATATTACCAAACAGGATCTAATTTATAACAATTCATACAAACATCTCTAAAATTTTTAAAGACGTCAGCTAGTAAAAGCACATCTGAAACATTGTACAAGCCATGATAATCTCTAAATGTTTTGCAATTAAACTCATTCCATACGTTTTGTGCATGTGAGTAATCATCATCACTTATATCTTTATTGTTTAATTTTGAAAAGAATGATTCTTTTGGTGGTAATTGTGTCTCATTAAATCTATTAATAGAATCAACCCAATCATATGGGTATACACCTTTTCTGATTAACAAATCTAATTTTTTTCTTTGAATATAATTTTCCGATATTTTTGCACTGGTCTTTTGCTAAATTCTTTGATAAAGCATCTAAACTAGAAGGCATAAATCTATAAACAAAGTTCACGTTTAACTTCAAATTTCTTACCCTCTTTAATATACTCATCAACTTTAATTTCTCTAGAAAAGCTAATATACCTTTCTTGATTGTTTGGTATACAACTCAATTTTCCTCCTGATAATTTCTTTATAAATAAGTGAGAATTATAGCCAGATAAATTGTGAAATAGTACTGGAAAGAATTTGAAATTTTATAGTTTATATTACAATTTTGATGAGCAGCACCTCTATATTTTCCAGTAATATGACAATGGTCACGTACTTTATCTTTTTCAATATCCTATCCACAAATGTGACATGATATTGCTGCATTAAAATCATGCTTGTTTTCAGGAGTAAATATCATCTATTTTGGAAATTTAATCATATCACAAATTTTTATGATATCTTCTTGTAAACTATCAACAAAAGTTTGTGCAACATCATCTGTTTCACTACTTGCAGTAAATGTGACTGGACTGCTTTGATAAAACCTTTCATCAAAACATTTAATATAATAACAGAATGAACTTGGAATATGTTTTTGATATTGTTAAGATTCATTCGGATTTGGTTCACAAGTGTCAATTTGTTTGATAAAACTTTCAAATTCTGCATATACTACAAACGGAACTCTCATTGATTTATTGTGATTAGTAAATTGCATTGTTGAATTTGGTGGCGGAAGTTCGATACGTACTGAATCATGTGTTTCACAATACGATTTATGATTAGATAAAGATTCTTCTGAATTAATTCCTAACAAACAATTTCTACAATATTGTTTTTACAATGTTTATTAGATGTTTGTGATGAAAGTAATCTGCTTAAACTTTTTATTAAACAGTAATGATTCGTTTCACCATTTGATATTAATAGTAAATTTATTAAATGTTTGCGATCATTATTCTTTGATACATGCAATATATTAACTTCTGAATTTTCATAACCATATACATTGACACTGGTATCTTGATTGTTCTTCTCAAATTGTGTGATTTGATTTAACGATACTGGAAAATCTCTTTTATCCCAGTTTATATTTTCTGCTTGATTTTTAAGCTCCTTATCTACTCTTTGAGGATTATTATTTGTTGGATTTAATGCTCTTGCAATACACTACTTAAAACATTGATTATCTTCATTTTTTATATTAATTATCGCACTTTTATTTGCTAAATTTTTATCAAGTGGAATGTATGATTTTGCTTTAATAGGATTATACTCAATAATATTTATATCCATCTTTTCAACAGAAACAAAACTCCAACCTGATCCTAACTGTTGAAAAGATGATAATGATTCTAAAATTTTCTGCTTTGATATTTCATAAAACTCGTCTAAATCTGTTGTTTCTAATACAACTTGATTATTTGCTCTACATGGAGCAGATGTGATTATAGGTTCTCCTGTTTTAATATCAGTACGCTTCATTTCACAATAGAGAACTATATAAACCTTTGAATTTCTATTTTTTTTAGTACTTTAATAGCGCTATTTTTAGCAGCATTCATGAAAGATATAGCATCATATCCTTTTATTCCTTTAACTGAAAACTGATTTGTTACATTCTTAACAGCTGATTGTGATAATTTAAATTCTATCGGATTTCTAATTCCAAATTTTTGATACAAATTTAAAACTGTAGATTTTAAATCATCAACTTTTTTATTCACAACCTTTTTAATTGGTTCTAGAACATATAATACAATCCAATCTGCAAGAGAATTAATCTTTTTATTTATTTCTTTTCTAATTTGTGTAATAGGCTGAAAAGGTGTAGGAGTCAAAGTTGAAGAGGATACATATTTGGAATAGGATCATCTAGTAGATACTTCCTATCCATCTGTTCGACTGATTGAATCGGTGTGTGCGATAACGCTCTTATGAGATCATCTTTTCTCATTCTACAATAATATTTAATGTTTCGCGCTTTAGCGATTTGTTTTAATTCTTTTACCGTTTTATTTTCCATTTTTATATATATAAGATTTTTTTTATAGAAAAAATTTCTTTATATCATTTTTCAAAGTATTTTTTCTTGTCAATATTTCATATGAAACTTTACATATGAAATTTAAATACATCCCCATCCTCTTATTCTGCAATAAAAAGTAGCATTTCTATATTTTGCAATCTCCTGCTCTTATGTAATTGTCAATGTTCTATATATAAAATGTGTAGGAGTTAAAATTGATGATACATCTGGAGCAGGCTTACCAAGGAGATGAAGAATTTTTGAATTTTGGATTTTTAGATAACTGATACCAATCTACTTTTTTAAAATTGTTTTCTAATAGTTCAATTGCATTTGGATTTCTCGATAACTTATACCAATCTACTTTATCTAAATCATTTCGAAAAGCAATTAATTCACCAATACACATATTAAATTCTTAAAACAGTACTAGATTAGATATCTAAAAAAAACTTTTAAATATTTTAACGGACAACTCATTTTTTTGAAGCAATCTTTAAAAATATGATTTTTTTTTAAGTGTACGAATATATTTTTTTTGCATACTCTTTATATATATTTTCAATTCATTCATTCAAAAATAGTAAGTGACAAGACAAATATCTTTGTGTCTTGTCACATACTATTTTTGAATGCTTTAGCGAGAGAATAAAAGTCTAAATGTAAAAGATTTATTTTGTACTCTCTTACATAGGAACTCAATTATACATATGGGCAAGAAAATAACAGTTTGGGTACGGATTCACAACACTTTCCTAAGTCAAAAATTTGTGAATTTTAAGAGAAAGTTAAAAGATACGCTCATATTCACAAATCTTGCGTAACCTCTTGCATAACATTATGCGCTCAAAAACTCTTAAATTTTTAAAGTTTTACGTAGAAATTCTAAAATAAACATTTTTCAAAAAAATGCTCAGCAAACTTTAAGCAAAAAAAGTTATATCTACCCTTTACTGAATTACGTTCACCGTAACTTGCAAACCATTTAAACAAAATTTCAAGAAAGAGGTATAATAATTGCGTAAAAAGTTTATGAATACCGAACAGTTACACAAAAATTACTCGCTTAAGTTTTTTGTATTTTTTGCTATGCTACGCAAAATTTACGAAAATGTTGTAAATAAGAACCTTAATTATTAGCAAATTTTTTTTTTCACTACAACCAGTTTAACTTCGAAAACGTAAACCAGTAACTTATGTCTACTACTGTTGCGATTGTTCTTTTCTTTTTCATTAATGCAATTATAGTTTAGGTTTAAACAGGCAAATTTTATTAACAGTAAAAAGATGAACAAGGAAAGAAAAATAGCAACGATAGTAGACAAAACCTGCACTGTTGATGTACATTTTCGTAACTAAAAAAATCTGAAAAGTTTTAATTTTAAATTTCATTAAAAGCTACTGATAGCTATCGATGGTTTCGAAGCTATCGATCGTAAACACTTGCGAAACCATCTATATTTCTGTTTAGAAGAATAAAATGTTACTCCATTTGAAAATAATTTTTTTTTTAATGATTAAAGTATAACAAAAAAAGGAATTTAAATACAAAAATCAAAAGAAAATTTTAAACATAAATATTAGAATAAGATAATTTACAAGATATTTAAAACGAGAGTTTGGAAAAAATAACGTTTTGTTCAAAATTTATTTTTAAAATTGAAGATATCTGTTTAAACTTTGATCTTATTTCGTCTAGATTGTCGTTTATGCTTTCGTTTTGAGGATCAAAAGAAAACTCATCTAACTGTTTTTTAAATTTAGATATTATATTTAATGTTTTGCCCTTCAAATCTTCTGAGAGCAGCATAAATGTGGTAACTAAGCCTTTGTAAAATCCAATTTCTTTACCAATCTCTTTTCCTTTATTAATTCCAAGAAGAAAACCTTCTTCTATAGCAGTTTTCTCACCCTCAATAAAACCAATATTAAAGCCGTCTTGAATGATTGCATTTTCCAAAAACACAATCTTATCAAATGGATTATCAGGATCAACTTTTACTCCATCGAATGGCATTGAGTTCTGCATTTCTATTAAAAAATGACATATATTGCATTTCACTTAAAAATGACACTATTTTATTTATCATTGAAAAAAAGAAATATTTAAACATATTTTAAGGCAGTCAGTTTAATCAAATTATATAACAAAAAAAAAACACGATAAAATAGTCATGATAAAACAGATAACTCTACAATAAACAATCATATCTTTAAAACCAATATTAAATGATTTAAATTAAGAGATAAAAAAAATAATGAAAATAAAATAAGTCTTGTAAAATCTTTCCAATTAAAAAAATTAAAAATTTTACAATAAATAATTTTATTTTTAATAAGAACATTGGCATAAGGTGATTGTAAATAAAATTATAAATGAATAAAGTAAATAAAAAATTCCTGTAAAAAAAATTACAAATATAAGAGCATAAAAATAGAAATACTTCTTTTTTAAAAATCATTTATAAAGGTGCATTAAACTTTAAGACTGCCTGTAGTGAAAAATTTTCAAAACCTTTTATCAAACGCATAGCAGGTTGTGTAATAAATTTTTATATGAAGATTTCCACCACTGCCTTAAAAGACTTAGTTAAAAATAATTAAGAAATGTTCAAAATCATCATCATCATCATTATCATCATCACCTCTACATGCCCAAACCTTATTAATCTTTCTTATAACACTATATCAGATTTTCTTTTCTTTCAAATCTTTTAATTAATATGCAATATTTTAAAGTCACAACACACATCCATCTAATCATTTCTCTTTATTTTCTGAACATCATTAACCTTCATAGCCTATGTTTTACTGCCATACACTCTAGAAACATGTGGTGTATAACATTATTTTAAACTTAAATAATGCAACTTTTGCTGTTAGAAGTAGAGAAATTCTCTATGAACTTGGAACACCTTACTTTTTGTAACTTTTTTTTAAAACTTGGAACACCTTACAAACACCTAACTTTTGCTCCTGATGCCTCTTTCAATCCACCAAAAACATTAAGAGCACCTTCGCTTACACACTGAACAAATAATAGAGTTAATAGAGTTCTATACTTTCAAAACAACTTAACAACTGCTTGTTTTCCAGCCTGGTGGAAAGCAGCATTTGTTATCACTAATTTCGAAAATTCTGGAGAGCAATCTGACTGGTCTAACTACCATTCCATTAGTCTATCTATTATCTATTATATTACTATCATAAGCAAAGTTATTGAGTATTTAATTTAACAATCTTTTGCTTTGTATCTAATAACTTACTTTCTGATAATCAATATGGATTTCAATCTTTCTCGTTCTACTGCTGATTTGTGAATGGTAATAACTGATAGGTTTTATTGTGCATTAGATAGATGTAGAGAGCTTAAGGGAATTACTCTCAACATTTCTAAAGCTTTTAATAAAGTTTGGCATGCTGGTCTTCTCCAAGTAACAAGTAACATCATTAAGACTATTGAATCCTTCCTTACCGATTGCAGTATAAATGCTGGCTTTGATGGACAGCACTCTTCTTCATTTCCTAAAACTTCAGGGGTTCCTCAAGTTTCTATCCTTAGCCCTATACTTTTTTAAATTTACATTAATGATCTCCCAGAAATTCTCACATCAAAGATGGTATTGCTCGCTGATGATACTACCATTTATTCTTGTCTTGATATGAACACTTTTGATTGCTGGGGGAGGGGGGTCATTGGAGCTTGAAAAGGATCTCACTTTGGCTACAGCATGGGGCTTTCAGTGGCTGGTGAACTTTAACTTAGATAAAACTTGATTTTTTTCAGCTTATCTTTATCACAATAATCTAGATCTTCCTATATCTATGAATGGTAATATACTCGGTCAGTCATCTACCTTTTGTCTTCTAGGATTAATTCTTACTTTTGATCTTTCTTGGAAACCATATATCAAATCCATTTCAAAATTAGCATCTGCTAAGGTTGCATCTCTTCATTGTGTTTGCCACTTTTTTAATCCAGATTTTATTCTCTATCTCTATATATCTCCAATCCATCTTTGTGTGGAATACTGTCGCCATATCTTGAGCGGATCTTGGAATGATGCCCTTTTTCTTTTAGACAAGTTGTAAAAACGCATTGTAAACATAGTTGGACCTGCTCTTGCAGCCAACCTTCAACCATTGTCACATCGTCATAATGTTGCTTCTCTTTTCTCTAAATACTATAATGGGCCCTGCTCTAAAGAGATAGCGTCTCTTGTTCCGTCTACTTCTTCATTTTTTACTTTACATAGACTACATTCGTCTTACTCATGTTTATTTAAGCCCTTAAGCTTTTATTCCATCTTGCCAATATTGAAATGGTTAGTAATGTAACAATAATACATAGAAATGATTTTTTTCTGTCAATTAAGTACAAATTATCTGCTTAGAATAGCTCCCAAGGTATAAAAAAACTGAACTCTTTATAAAAACTCTGAGTAAAAAGAGCTTTTAAATAGAGCAGTATTTAGGAAGGGGCGTAGGGGATGTCTACCCCCCCCCCCCCTAGAAAAAAATTTATTTTAAAATTAATTGCCAAATTTAGACACTGGAGTCAACAAATTTGGATTTTTAGTTGGATTTTAGTCTGTAAATGCCAGCCAACAAAGATCATTTCTTTTTTCTTTTTTTTTTTAATTTTTTTGCCAATAGTCAGCAAACCCCTTTTTTTCATTTCCCACCCTCCCATCCTTTAAAATCTCTTTGCTATGGCCATGCCTTTAAAACAATAGTAAAAAGCAAAGAACTAAAAGAATCTTGAAGCCTGATGAACACCATTTATTTTAAAACTCTCACCCTCTCCATCTTATGTTTTAATCGCTATTGACATATATACCCACATAAATTTTTACCATATATTCTATGACAGCCTCAAAGCCCACACAATACTTTTTTTAATAGTCTGTTGAAAGCCTTTTCAAGGCAATACCATTTACAACCTTTTCTAAAAAATTTTAAATATGCCTCCTTTATAAATCGAATACAACTATAAAAATTTAAATTAACATAAATCTAATATAAATAAATAAATTTAATAAATCTTTATAAATCTAATATAAAATAAATGACTCCTTAATAAATCTTTACCAATTAATCTTTTTTTCCAATCTTTATCGGAAAATTTTTCAAAACAAGCAGCCAACCTTGTTTTTACTTCGATTTCATTTGTAAATATTTTTCCATCTAGCTTTTATAGACAGCCTTCTCTAACAACAACCTTCTCTAACAACAACCTTCTCTAACAACAACCTTCTCTTCTCTTCTAACAACAACCTCATTTTTTTAACTTGCTTTGTTTCTACTCTTAACCTAGTACTTTGCTAAATAATTTCTTTATATACTATTTTACCTTGTTCGACAAAAATGTTTTTCAATTTTGATTTATTAATATATATTATCATTATAATTACACCTTTTTTTAAATTAATTTTTATTAAAATTATTATTTATTCATAATGATTTGCTTATGTAATTTATTGATTAGGAGTTTATCCATACCGATTAACAAACTTTTAAGGAAACTTTTTTGTCACTATAGGCTTTGTAACACTATTATTTATACAAGTTTCATGTTGTAAAAAACTAACTATAAAATTAGAATATTTTTCTTTGTTCATAATGAATTAGTTATTCAGCTTGTGTTTGGATTTATGATAATACTTAGTTGTTTTTATTAGGCAAATGTTTTTATATTTTTAAAAGCTTATATTTTCACAATTATTATGATTTTATATTTAAAACTATACTTTATGATGATTTTTTTGATGTTATTGTGCTGTTATTGTTGTAATAACAATAACAGCAACAATAATAATAACAATATACACATATATATATATATATATATATATATATATATATATATATATATATATATATATATATATATATATATATATATATATATATATATATATATATATATATATATATAAAGCATGTACATCTAAATATTCCCACGGAATTAGCAGGTAATAATAAAATAAGTATAGAACAAATAGATTTTGAAATATATACATACTTTTGATGTGTACAAGTTAACGATCTTTTAATAAATATAAAGTCAAAATATAAATATAATATTATTAGTTTCAAATCATCACTAACTACGAAAAAAAATAAATAAACAAAAATTGAGCAAACTATCAGAGTTTTAAAAAAAAACCTTTGCTATAAACATTAAATAACACTAATATACTGCCTAGAAAAGCCAAAATACAATAAATTGAAAATATTGTTTCTAGTGTTTTTTTGAAACATACAGTTTACAACAACTCTGCATAGTTTCATGCAATCTATTATATAAAATGTATATTAGTCTTTAAAACATTACTTAGCCACAACACAGTAACTCTTAGTTTGAACACAATTCATTAAAATATATTCAGTAAAATTACATAACAAAATCTTGTATTAATTAGTATGATGGGCTTAATTTTTAACATAATTTCTAAGAATATTTACGTTCAATTTAACATAAATCAAATGTTAAAAAAAAAAAGAAGAATTAAATAAATTATTTCGAAACAAATTCTGCTAAAAGAATAATGGTTATAAAGTGACACATTCACATTGAATGTGTCTCAATATCAAATTTCCTACGGTTAAAAAATCAATTAAAGTGAGTTCATCTTGGGCTGAGTTCGCAGATAGATAGCCACAACAAACTCGTTGTGCTTTATATAAGTGAACTGACATAAGTCACTTTCTACAAAATCGTTTAACATAAGCAGAATAAGACAAGTGAGGGGATTGTCCGCAAGATTATTAAATGTTGCATATCCTGATGCATTTTTGCGGTTGCTAACAGGGTCATCCAGAAAAGGTTTTATAGGGGAGGGGGTGAGATGATGTCTTTTTTACTGACCAACGACTTAAAAATAAAAAAAGTCTTGTTGCTTTGATATTTGCCAACTAAAGGTCTATTTGCCGACTAAAAATTCAAATCTGTTGAATAATATTTGGAAAAGGTTTTTGTAAGTACACCTCCTTTGCCGCCTAAAGACGGCCCTGGTTGCGCACTGTCCAAAACTCAGTTGTATCTTTGGATATACAAAAATTTTCAAACAGCTCTAAAGAAGACCTGTCAAGCAAACATTTTTAAGTGTTGAAACTCTATACCTAATGTATAGAGTTTCAACGAGCTAGGGTTTCAGCACATAAGAAATAAACTGTAAATTCGTACCAGTTAACCAGAAAATTGTAAAAGGCATTTCCCACTTACGAGCCAGCGAAGCCAACACTTGTTGGCATAAATTCAAATGAACGTTCAAAAAAAGATTCAAAGAGATGCAAACACATCACATCAAAATAAAATCAGGAGAGACTGCTCTAACACAAGAACGAGCGAGATGTTAACTCCAATGGCATTAAAAGCGTCTTCCGTGCTTTATCCAATGCAGTTTTTATTGAAATACAAAAAATAATGGAAATATAAAATATGAAATACAAAAAATAACGAAAATACAAAAATAGAAAACACATCTGCACCAAGGCTTGATACCACTGCTGTTAAACCTAGAAAATCTGTTGGTTATTAGGCGTCGATTGATTCATTAACCAGGATGGAAAAAATCATAGATCCAGATCTTCATCATTCAATTGATGATGAAATTTCATTTTTATTGATTACGGTGCATTTGGTTCAATGCAGACAAAGGTTTTCAAGCTGACAATTTTTTGCATAAAGAGTTTTTTCATAAGTTTTTAAAAAAATCGTATTTTAAACTAAGAGATTAAATATACTCGAGAATTAAAATCTATAACATGTGGGATTTCTCTGAGGTTATCCACTGTTGAAATAAACGAACTGCACACGCAAAGATCAAGGTGAGTATCTGCTTCGTGGTCTGCTTTCTCTAAAATTGAAAAAAAGTATTCTTGCTTTTTGAAGCATATCCAGAAGTACATCTGTGCTACTTTAAATGTGATTTTTGTGATTGTAAAGTTACACAACGAAAGTTATATAACATTTATACTTGATGAATAATGGTTGTATTACTATATACTATATGAATATACATTTATTGGTTTCCAAAGTTCAATTAAAAACAAGCTTGCTCTAAAGAGCAAGCATTTAATTTTTAGCATACCAAGAAGCAATTTTTTTTCCTGTAACATTTAAACTGTGAAAAATGACTGAGAATCTCTCGGACTTTTAAAATCATCAATTTGCAAATTAGTTTCGATGCGTTGCAAAACCGGGTTATCTCTAAACAAATTCAAATAAAAAAAAACAACAAAAAAGCAAATCCAAATTGAAAAACAAGTTCAAATTATAAAACGAAACTTAAAAAATTGGATTTCAAAACAATAGAAACCTATATTGGAGACATCGGATATATTAGTTAGTAAAAATTTTATTTCTGCAAAAAATATTTTTGTTTTTGTCATTGCTATTGTTTTTAATTATACAATAGAACCAGGGCTGTGGAGTCGGTAAACCGCTGTTCCGACTCCGACTCCTTAACTTTATCATGGACCGACTCCAACTCCGACTCCCGACTCCGACTCCTCCAAAAGTCACCAATTTGTAAAAACAAATTTACCGCGTTAAAATGTTAAGATTGCCTATTTCATCACCATGATATAAAAAATCCGACCACCTAGTGCTTTAAACAACATTTATTAGAAAACAATTTCTGAACAAATAACTTTTCTGAACTTTTGTAAATAGATATACAATAAACTCTTATGCAGTCACTAATAAAATTATGAATTAGTCCTCAGAAAAAGTATTGCCTCCATCAGATCTACCTTCATGGATGTCCTCAAATCTTATTATTTTTAGCGCAGAGAAAAATCTCTCCACACTAACTCGAGTTGGTGGCAAGGCAGTAACCACTCGGGCAACTTCTCTGACTATTTCAGGATACATATCAATTGCTTTCAGTACTGTTACTTTTGATGAATGGTCAAATTGTTCCACTACTTTTAATGCACATGAAAAATGTGCTGAAATTTACTGGCAGTGTTCTCTGATAGAGATGACTCTTTTTCCACGCGGGAACGCTTTGCACGGTCTTTTCGGTCCAAATGTTTCTCAAAATCTTTTCCTTTAGTCAGCTGTTGATCATCAAAAAGTATCCAATGCATTGGGTCTACATAAACAGCTGCCAAAAGAATCTTATTTTCTAATAGTACTTTTTCTCTCTGTTTCATTGAAGCGGCAACGTCACTTGCAAATAACTTCTTTTTGGGACAGGCAAAACATCAAGTTTTTCCACTCCTTAAGGAAAATATCTGGAGTTAAGTCCTCTTCTTGCAATTTTTTAGTCACTGCAAATGGATGTTGTAGCAATTCTTCAAGTTCTTTCACCTGTTTCCATTGGCTTTCATGTAGCATCAATTGAGGATTAGCCATGTCTACGAGAAAGGGTTTCAGTTCAACCAAGCGTTTAATTATTAAGTAGGTACTTCCCCATCGTGTGACTTGATCAATAAATGCGCCTTTACCAGCGCGTCTCTTCAAAATTGAGTCAACTTTAGGAGTTCTAGCAATAGAAGCCAATTTTCTCAACTTTTCAATTAGTGCAGCAGCTTGTCCTTCTTGCAAACCATCCCGTATAGCCAGCTGTAGCGTATGCACAGCACAGCGCATGTGATGAATGCGAAAACGTATCGACAAGCACATCTAAACTGTCATGTTGCTGTTCATTTGTAGCAACTTCGGTTTGCTCCTCTGTCTCTATACTGTGTTCCTCCATTTCAAACATATCTGTTTCTCTGAACCTAATATGTTCTTCCAGCTGCCTGTCACTTTCAGTAGTCTTGTTCATCAGTTTAATGGCACTTATCATGTTTGAAGCATTGTCAGTTAAAAATAAAAGAACTTGTTCTTTTTTAAGTTTATATTCTTGAAAATTCTTTTCCACTAAGATCTGGAGAAATTCGCTGGTGTGATGAGCTTTGGTGTCTTTACTGCCAATGTCTTGGTAACTATTTCATTATTTTCACAAACAAATCGGACATTGATCGCAAAATAGTTCACTCTGTGACGTGTACAGCCGTCCATTTTAAGAAACACAAAGCGTCCTTTGAGAGATTCTTTAATTTCTTCTTTTTATTTAATAGCTTCTTCAATCACTAATTTTCTAATAATCTCTCTCTTCAGAGAAACGCTAAGCTTGTGGGCCATTTCTCCATTAAGACCCATAAAGCTGGTTTTGAAAATAATGATATAGGCAAACCATCCTTTACAACAAATCTATGGTCTTCTTTTTAAATGTATCTACTGTCATTGTCACAGTAACTTTGTCACTAGCAAAATATCTTGCAACTGATATCTGCAAGCTTCTCTGCTCCCTTGCTTGGCTGGAAGTGCTGGTCACTGGTTCATTACTTTGGATGCTGTCTTTCTCTTTCACTACTTTGAATAGTTCAGCATGAAAGCGCTGTAAATGTCTCTTTAGATTGGAAGCTCTTGTTGGAGCATTTTTATCTTTGCCTGCATATTCACTGATCTTGACTCCACAGCATTTGTTTTCATCTGGATCATTTGTCATACACTGACAGACAAAATATTTTCCATCTTGAGTAACAGTAAAATGTTCAAACACAGCAGACTTAACAGGAGGCTTTTCTGACATTGTCAGTTTTTTTTATTGTGTGCTCACTATTCAAATGACAACTGTTTTTCCTAAAAAATAATTGCTCACAATTATTAAAATGTATATACATACAAATATGTACATTTCACAGCTGTCCACTATGTATAAATTTATATGTTAGAACTATATTTGTCCGAGAAAGAAAAATGTGAAAAGTGCAGGTGCTATGTTTAGAAACCAGGGGTTATTTATAGAACTAGTGTAAAGCAGTAGGTCGGGGCGGTAGGGCGGGACTAGTTGAGAAATTTTTGCTAATTCTAACAGATCTCTTTAACGGTGCATCGGGTTTTCATTATTTTTTCACTATTACAAAGATAATTTTTGCTAATTCTAACAGATCTCTTTAACGGTGCATCGGGTTTACATTATTTTTTCACTATTACAAAGATAATATCTGCTAAAAATGGCTTAGGAAAGAAAAACGTTTTTAGATTTGTTTGAAAAATTATTTGAAAAGTTTACCCAGCTGCTCAACCAACCCCAGTGGGGCAAGTTGCAATAAACAAATAATGCACTATGAACTCTTTTATAAAACTAAAATGAAGATACATATATATACATTCCTACTTACATACAGTTGAGCCGTATTTTATTGTACGTAAACTAAAAAAGTAAAAAGCGCAACTACTACATCCGCATTAAAAGTAATCAAAAAATTCTTTTGTTTTTGGAATATTTTTTAACAAAAGAGTGTGCATAATTCAGTATATTTTCATTTTTCTTTTGAAGAAAAGTTTGAAATTGAAAATATTTGTAAATTAAAAATAAGTGTTTTTTTTTAAAACTGTAAAATGGCAAAGACCGCAAGCATCTCGTTTTATTGTTCCAAATAATAAGTTACTAAAATCAAATGACTTTTAACTTTACTATTTTATCTTACACAACATTAGCTCGTCTTTTATCAGAGGAAAATTCGGTTACTAACTAGGCTTTTAATGAGTTAAACAACACTTTTAATGAGATTCTTTAACAGATCACGGTAACTTATCAAGTTTGAATAATTTTAAAAAAAAAAAAAACATAAAAACTTCGAAGTATTTAAAGAAATTATTGTATATATATATATATATATATATATATATATATATATATATATATATATATATATATATATATATATATATATATATATATGTATATATATATATATATGTATATATATATATATGTATATATATATATATGTATATGTATATATATATATGTATATATATATATATATATATATATATACATATATATATATATATATATATATATATATATATATATATATATATATATATATATATATATATATATATATATATATATATATATATATATATATATATATATATATATATATATATATATATATAGTATCGGACAAAACGAGTGCAACCAAATAATGCTAATTTAGTTTCTTTATATAAAAGTGCTGCATTTTTTCAATTTAGAGAAATAACTATGTAACTGTTTAGAGACAATGTTCTTCAAGGTTTATTCATCACAAAGTTCATTATTTGTACAAAAAAATTAATAAATTAATCAAAAGTATTAAAAAAAGTTGATTTCCTTCTGGACAAAACTTGTGCAACTCGACAAAATGTTGACCAAGCTGTATTTCGCTATCAATATTTCGTGGCGAATCCTTTGTTGTTGATCATAGCCTTGTATCTTCGAGGCATTGATTCGATCAGGTGATCAATGAAACTTTGTGGAATCGCTGTCCAGCCCTTTTGGATTTGTTCAAACAGTTGATCCTTATTACGAACACCTTCACGATTAATTCTCCGGTTGACGATCTCCTGCAGGTTCTCGATAGAGTTGAGATCCGGAGATTGAGGCGGCCAATCCATCACCGATAGATGGTTGTCTTGAAACCACTGCTTGACTACTTTTGCAGTGTGTTTCGGATCGTTGTCTTGCTGAAAAACCCATTTTATTGGCATATTCTATTCAGCATGAGGTAACATAACATCTTTCAGGATATTTTTATACATGAAACGGTCCATTATTCCATCGTTTCGATGTATTGGACCTAGACCGTTAGCAGAAAAACACCCCCAGACCATTACATTGCCTCCACCATGCTTCACGGTCTTATGGCAGTAACGTAAATCGAGGCGTTTTCCGGCCGGTTGACGTGCACGGCAAATGCCATCGCTCCCAATGATGTTGAACTTCAATGCATCAATAAACAGGACAGTTCGCCATTTCTGCACATTCCAGTCAATATGAGATGTAGCAAACAGGAGTCTTTTCTTCTGTTTTTTTAGTGAAATCAGCAGTTTCTTTGCAGGGCGTCGAGAAAACAATCCGGCTTCAACAGCACGTCGTCTGATTGTTCGGTCCGATACAGGCAGCTCTAATTGCTTTTGTATCTCGACTGATGATATCCAGGGATCCTTCTTGACGGATCTGACAATCATAGAATCCTCTTTAGAAGTGGTGGAACGTGGTCTTCTACCTTTGTTATCTGCTGCCAACTTCCCTGTAGAACGATATTTGAAGCATAGTCTTGATACAGTCCATTTTTTCACGCGATATTTATCACAAATACTTTTTTGTGACATTCCACTTACGTAATCGCCAATAATTTTCTTTCTTAGTTCCAATCCAAGACTGTCGGGAGCCATTTTTGCACTTGACGTCATAAATATAATAAAAATAAATAATCACGCTTCTCAAGGCTTACCGTGTTACATTTACCTTGTAATAATACAATAATGCTCTGTGGAACACAACGTCTTGGTTGGATGTGAACTTTATTGATGTAATGAAACACTTGTTGTATTTCACTTCTTGTATTGATGTTCTTCGATAAAACACTTTGATAAAACTCACTTCGATAAACTGTCTTGATAATACTGACTGATTGACTTCCATATACTGACTGAATTACATGTCGATTTACATGTCTCTTATATAGTAAAATGAACCTGTGTGAACCTGTTCTGGAAGATTCTAGATGCTTCTTTTCGATGCTTCTGGAAGCTTCTGGATGCGTCTGGATGCTTCTGAATGTGTCTGGATATTTCTGGATACTACTGGATACTTCCAGATGCTTCTTCTGGAAACTTCTGGAAGCTTCTGCATGCTTCTGGATACTTCCTTTAATTATTAAAAAACTTCCGTGACGTTAACACGAACCAGACTTAAGAAAATGAAACAAACCAAAAAGTTGCACTTGTTTTGTCCGCTGCAAAATGGCACTCGTCAACGAAATTCTGCCTGTGTGCTGTCACCTGTCAGCTGATTGCTCATGTCATGGCATGCTATGACTCCAGACTCCTGAACTGTTTGCTGTGGTAGTATAGTTCGTTTCGTTTTTAAGACATGTAAAATTAGGAACACTTTTTAGCATTGTTCGATGTTGGTTGCAAATGTTTTGTCCAATACTGTATATATATATATATATATATATATATATATATATATATATATATATATATATATATATATATATATATATATATATATATATATATATATATATATATATATCTGTATATGTGAGAGAAAGCTTGTGTCTGTATAACTGTAGCTTTGTATACACACAAATATGTGTAATATATTACAGTTATATACCAATAGTAAGTGAAATAATATACCATGTAGCTCTATATATAAATTATTTATATACAGTATATATAATTAAAATATATATAAAATATGAAATACCATCATAACAAACATAGCAAACAAGTAACACGTAATTCAAAACTAAATTAAAATTTAGAGTATTTAAGAATGGTTAATTTAAAAGAGTGTATAGACCTTAAAATTTTTACCTAAACATGTTTAGCAAAGTATAATCAAAAGTCAAATAAATGGGTAATGTATAAACACTTAAGTGTTGCGAGATAAATGGTTTTTTAAACATCTGAGAGAAATATATTAATAATATTTTTTTACTTTTTTGGTCCGAAATCGAAAAGGTGCCCACGCATCTTACTTGAACGCCGCACAGTGAGTCAAAATCCATAAAAAACGGCAAAAAAAAGTATTGCTGGAAATTAATTAATTTAATTATAATGTTACTAAATACCACTAAAAGTCAATAATTAACTTTTTTGTGAACAATTTTCAAGATTTCACCAATTTATACGCCTTTTTCCGAGACTTATTTATTTTATTTATCGGAAAACTCGTTCAAAAAAATCCAGCTTTTGTGTCACTCTTTTAAGATTGACATGGGTAAAAACAGTTCAAAATTTAATTTGAAGTCATATGTTTAAGATGTTTGGCAACTACTAACAACATTTTTGACAATAAATTTTGTTTTTAGTTTTTCATTTCTGAGATCTCAAAAATGTGTCATAAACTGATTTTTTTAAATTCGTTTTATTATGAGTTTAGTTTAAAAACTAAACGATTTCACTAGATTCCATGGTAGTTTTAATATTTTCCCATTAATAGGTATATATGAAAGCAGAAAAAATAAAAATCATTTGCCCAAACTTGCCCCAATTAAAATAAGACCTTTCAAATACTTCGGTTTTTTTGTGTGTTTTTTTTTGTTTTTAATTAAAACTTGCCGTATAAAGTAGCGAATATTAGTTCATTGCTTTCATTCATTACACAAATTATACATTTAGTTCCTATTAGTAAAAAAACTCATGCTTATGCAGGTGGTGCTAATTATCAAACCTCAAAAACCAATATATGCAACGTTTGATGGCATGGTGCATGTTTTAAAATTAAAACTTGCGTATAAAATAACTTAAAATAGTTCATTGCTTACATTCAACATGAAAAGAATACATTTAGTTCCTATAATTCAAGAGTTAGGAATTAATCATGATAACTTACTCGAGGCTCTTCTACGTGAGTTTTGTAGACTGGAGGGTCTATAGTATGAAAGTATTGAAAAACCTGAAATGATAAATTTAAAGAAAACTCTAATAATATTTAAATGTAAATTCCGATCAAAGTTGCGGAAGTATGCAAGAACCTTCTCTAGACTTTTAGAACACGAGCGAACTTGGTTGAACAAAGATATTACTGTTAACAAAAAAAATGTTGCATCAGGTTCAGGTAGAAAGTGCAAGAACTGGGAAGATTTAGGTGATAGAAGCAGAAGATCTAAGATATTAATAAATAAATTAAATTCAACCCAGTTAAAAAAATAGTTTACAAGCTTAAATATTAAATATTATCTTGTTTAAGGTTGCCAAATTGGCTGAACATCCTGCTGAAGCATTGGCATTAGCTTCAATAAAAAAGCCACTAGAGATCCTAGCAAAAAAGACTTCGTTGATCTTGTGAAAAATGCTACAAACTCTGAAAAAGATAAAATCAAAAAGATAAATTTTCCGTTCAAAAATAAATTTTAAGCTCAAGGCATCTTCGGTTTTCATAAAAATGAAAACCGAAGATGCCTTGAGCTTAAAAATTCAGTGTGACCTTTCTGATCAACAGTATCAAATTATTAGAAATTCAT
The DNA here is from genome assembly GCF_038396675.1 of Hydra vulgaris. Lineage (NCBI taxonomy): Eukaryota > Metazoa > Cnidaria > Hydrozoa > Anthoathecata > Hydridae > Hydra > Hydra vulgaris. The sequence continues at coordinate 24,564,452 of NC_088931.1, forward strand.
CAATAATACATAATGCAGATTTTATCCTTCACTTCATGAAATTAAGAATGAGAGACACAAATGTTATCCTGAGGGTTTATTTGTGACAGAAACATCTGCTTCAACTTCTCTAACGGGTGATGCGGAAGTTATCGGACAAAATAAAAACGTCAATAACTTATTTATAAATAAAAAAACAAACTACTATTATATTTTTTTAAATTAAAGCATTTATCTTTTAATAAAAATATATTATTTTTTATATGAAAAAACACCACCATCTGCAATTGATCTCAATTTTGCTCTGACGCCTTTCATATGCGACTGTAAAAAGTTTAAATCAATTTCTTGTAGTTTTAATTTAATGCGATCAATCAAAACTTGCTCTGTTGAAGCTTGCCAATCTCCCTCGTAAATCTTCTATGCCAAATGTCCCCAAAAAATTTCAATTGGTCGTGCTTGAGGCACATTTGGGGGATTGGATTCTTTATCAACGTAATAAACATATTGGTCCATCGAATTTAAAGAATTTTTAGAATAATGAGAACTTGCTAAATCTGGCCAAAATAAATAGTTAAAGTATCCATAATACTTGTGAATAAATGAAAGAAGTCGTTTTTCTAAACATTCATTAATATAGATTGATGAATTGATCGCTACAGCCTTGGAAGTGCGAAACAATGTCTCGGACATACCACGGTCAGATATGGCTATCCACATTAATAATTTTTTTGGAAATTTCTCTTTTCCTATAAAACGAACACTTTCTGGGCATGTCTTTTTGTTGTTTGTGTAGTATCCAGAATTTCCAGGCATGTTTTCCCCTGCAAAACAAAAGTATTTTTCGTCATCGATGACTAGAAGCGATTTTGTGTTATAGAGTTGGTTAACTAGTTTCCTGCTTCTTTTCTTTGCCTTTATTTGTTGTTCTATAGTGTATTTTGGAGTCTTTTCACGTTTTCTATATTTAATATTATTTTTTTTTAAATGACGACCAATTGTCGATTGATTTACACCGAATTTAATACCTATTTTTCTCTGACTGACCCTTTTTCGATTGTTGACAAGTCTCGTTAATTCGGCTTTCTTTTCTCTAGTCCAGGATGTCGGACGACCAGGGTGCTTTCTATCAGAAAACGATTGAACAGTTTCAAGTCTTTTTAGGTTATCATATATTGTACTTCGAGCAAATTTTTCGTTTTCAAAATGATTTACGATTTTTTTTTTTTTTTTATATTAGGTTTATTTACAAAAAATATTTTTAGTCGCTTTCGAAAACATTCTCGTTCAGCTGCATTTAACCTCATTTTAAATAATTGTGTTTCAAATAATAAATTTTATATTTTATAGAACGTTTATGCCTACGCATAAAACCACAAAAACTAATTATTATGCTCAAATAATCAAAATAGGATTTGTCCGATAACTTCCGCATCACCCGTTACAGGGTATGTTTAATCATACTCTGACAAGGATATTAACTTTTACGGAATGCCAAGACTTTATGAGAATGTTTGCTGAAATTGGGGGGAGGTTTAAAGGTCTACTTCATTTTAAAGGTGGTTTTGATGGTGCCTCCAGTCAAAGTGTCTATAAACAAAAATACACTGATACAAATATTGGTGAAGCCCAAGTTAATGAACAAAGTCTTTTCCAGACAGCTGTTGTTCCACTTAAATTAACCATCATAAACAAAAATGTATGGTTAAATAAGAATCCCTCTAGTACACATTACTGTAGACCCCTCCATCTCCAATATCAAAAAGAAACGGAAGAATTGATAAGAAATGAATATGAACTTTTAAAATCAGAAATAAATAGACTAGTCAAGTTTGAAGTAAAGTTAGAAGTATAAGAAGGCAAACCGGATACGACTATCACATTTAAGTTCAAACTAGATTTAACCATGTTTGATGGTAAAGTGGTTAATGGCCTCACTAACACTCTGTCCTCGCAATCATGTAATGTTTGCGGAGCTAAGCCCAGTGAACTTAATAACCCAGCATTGATTAGATCTAAACCAATCAATGAAAAAGCTTTTTCTTTGGGTCTTTCTACTCTGCATTGCTGGCTCAGATGTTTTGAATATATTTTACATTTAGGATATAAATTAGACATTAAAAAATACTTTACCAAATCCCCTGCTGAAAAAGCATTAGTAAAAAGTAAAAAAACGAACATTCAACTGAGGTTTAGAGAAGAACTAAGTCTTATAGTTGATATGCCCAAACAGAGTTTTGGCAACACTAACGATGGAAACACTGCCAGAAGAGCATTTGAAAATGCTGAAACTTTCGCTGATATAACGGGAGTGGCAGTAGATGTAATTATTAGATTGAGGACAATCCTAATAGCAGTATGCTCCTATTATGAGTTGAACTCTGAAAGTTTTGGCCAGTATTGCTATGAAACTACAGCTCTTATACTCAAAAACTATTGCTGGTATGTGATTCCCCCAACTGTTCATAAACTCTTGGAACATGGTGTGCAAGTATCTGAGGCATTAGAACTGCGAATTAGTTACTTCTCTGAAGAGTCACAAGAGGCTCTAAATAAAGAAATTCGCAAAGCTAGATTAAACCATACAGCCAAGATATCTAGAAAGAATGTTATGAAAAACCAGTACCAATACTTGTTGATTAGAAGTGATCCTGTAATATCAAACACTTGTTTTAAAAAATACAAGGTTGAAAATGGAAAAACACTTACCCCTAAAGTTTTATCTTTGTTAATGCTGTAATAATGAAATAAAGCCTTTTTATTAGTATTAGGTTTTCTTTTTTTGTTTTCTTGAAAGAAAAATTAGATAAGATAAATATTTATTTTGTTTTTAATATATTTTAACATTATATAATATTAAAATATTTTTTGAACCAGTTTTTCTTTTTAATTAATAAATGTTTTGGTTTGAGGAATTTAATTTTTTTAAATTAAGTCAGTCATTGTGCGCGTAAAAGTCTTAGCTCGTAAGTAGTACGAGCCTTAGGCACAAGAAATATTTAGATTAAAAAATATGTGGTATTCTTTTATATGGTATTTTGGATCAAGGAATTCGATTTTTTTATTTAGTTTATATTTTACGGGCGTAAAAGACAGTTACACGCGTATGCGCGCGCCTTACGCGTCATAGGTACGCGTAAAAATTATTTTTAATGGAAAATTTAAATTTTTTGACCCAAAATACGATAATATTGATGTATCACATAATTATATATGATAGTTATATAATTTTTGCCGTTTTTTCACCTTTCTGACTCACTGTGCGCTAGGGTGTCCCAAAAACACACTTTTTTTAAAATTTCAATGTGCTCTCAACTGATCCCTATTCTATAGGTCCTAAATAGCTACCAAAATCTTTTTTTTAATTTTTTAATGACTAGAAGTGATAGATGTAAATTCTGAGTTTTACGGTTTTGTACACTTATGTGTATTTACTAAAAAACAGCGCTATCTAGTATTTCAATATGTTTTAATATGATGTAATAATTAGTACACAAATAATTCCCATAGGATATTATTAAAGAATAGGATCATTCCCTATGAACATTGTTAGAGATTGATATTTTTCCCTCTGGACAATATTATTAGTTCGTATAATTCCCCATGGATTGGTTCACAAATAACTCCATTTAGAAATTTTTTTTGAAGGAAAAAATTTCTAAATGGAACTATTTGTGCACGAAGGAATTCTAATTTGTGCACGAAGAAATTCTCGTGTAAACGGTTATAAAAGCCGTAACGGTAAACTTAGATAAAATATTATACGAGAGGGAATAACGACTTCATAGATTTTTGATGCAAGTGTAACATTTAGTATAAATTTAGTTAAAAAACTGATTATTTCGAAATTCATATAAAAATGGGTAGAACAGCTAAAAAAAAGAAGATGATAGGACAGAATAAGATAAAACGAAAAAATACAGAAAGGTTGAGGTATATTTACCTATTGAAGTACCCACTGAGGGAGTTACCTCAGAGACAGCTTCCATCTAATGGTGATATTCTTAGATACTATCAATTTATCCTTCGCGAGTCACAATTTAAATACAAACCCACTTCTACTAATGTTGGTTGCAAATTGAAATCGAAATCCAAGGATCTTGTTTGTGAAAATGGTGTTAGTACAGATCCTGATAGCTCTTGCTTGGTATCTAGGATTAAAAAAATTTGGGATAATGCTGGGTTTGGCAAGAAATTTGTGATTTGTGGGTACAATATAAAGACTAAAATCATTAAACTTAATTTAAAATACAAGAAATTGATTAAATTGTCTTCTCTATACTGGAACAGCAGTCTTGATAAGCAATCAAAGTTAGAGAAAGATTTTCTCACAGAATCCTATCAGCTTTTTGACATCTCGACTAAAAATTTTAAAAAAGATATTCTTGCTGATAGATTGAGAACAGATGATGCCAAGCTGGAAGATATAAAGTAAGTTCATTAAATAACACTTTTTTTAGTAGTGAGATTTTTTTTCCAATTAAAAGTAACTTAAGTAATAGCATATTATTTCCTTTAAAATATTTACGTTTAACTCTTTACATGGTTTGGTCATCTTCCAAGAAAAACTAGAACAATTATTAATTTATTTATAAATGGCTTAATAGATTTAAATATTTCTTAGTTTTTATGAAGACCAGAAGTTACATAGGAAATGATATATGGAAACAAAAGTCGATGAAGACTACAGTAGAAGAGTACTGGATGCAAACAGGAGAAAGAACAAGCTAGATAAGTTGAGAGAGAAAGAATTAGAGAGAAAGAAAAACTTAAAAGATATCAATGATGTTTTGTTGTCATATGACTCCATGACAGAAGAGATTCAATTCAGCAGTGAGGAAGAAAAGTCAAACGAGTACTGTGAAATCAGCGAGGAAGATGATTTCCTGGGTAAAGGTCGGAAACGCAGGTTTAGTATTATTTTAATAACATAGTTGTAATTTTCACAAGCTAAAGCTGTTTTATTGAAAAGTATATAGTTATAAATAGGTAGAAAAATATTATAAAATGATACCTAGGTACAATTCTGGAGATACGATAAATGTAGCAGTGAATGTTGAAAAGCTCATTGAATGTACTGCTGTTCCAGCAACAAGGTTCAATGTTGGTGTACGACCTCATCTGGCAATTTTAAGTGAAGTATTTAAAGCTGGAGGTATAGAAATTAATGATATACCGCTTTCAAGAAGCACACTTCATAGAAAAAAGTTCAAATATGTAGAACTTGAAGGAGACTCGGAGTGGATTTCAATATACAATCATCTTAAAGGCCGACGGCTTATTCTTCATTTTGATACCAAACTGTTGGAACAAATTACCACTGGGCTTAACATTATCCAAAAAATTGAGCGACTTGCAGTCTCAGTGAGTTCCCCGGATGACGACACCATGGAAGACCATCTTTTAGGTGTTGTTCAATGTCCCTCTTCAAAGGAAGTTGACCAAGCAGAACAAGTGCACAATCTTTTAGAATATTACGGATGTACAGAGCAGATCATTGGTATATGCTGTGATACAACTGCAAGCAATACAGGCGGAGTAAATGGAGCAGTCAAAATTCTTACAGATATTTTGAAATTACCAATTTTGTGGATAATGTGTAGGAGACACATATATGAAGTACATGTATCTCACTATATGGCTGCCCTTACTGGTGAGAAAACTAAAGGTCCAAGAAGAGCTCTTTATGTCAGGCTAAAGAACAAGTGGCCTGAAATCTGTGAGAAATTGAATGAAGTGAAAAATTTATGTAAATTGGACTGGCAAAGAGATGATCTGAAGATTGGCTCTGTTCTTCGCACTGTTGCAGAGGAAGCTAAGACATTTTTGACTAATGCAACTACTGATATAGTGTTTTCAAGGAATGATTATGGTATAGTTTGTAAGCTTGCCTCCTTCTTCCTTGGAGTGGAAGTACAAGATTCTAAGTTCCATCAACCTGGCGCCTGCCATGAGGCAAGGTTTTTAGCAGATGCGATTTACATCCTGACTCTTTATATGACTAAAGATATCAGTAATATCTTGACAGAAAAAGAAGTGCTGCAGTTGAAGGATGCAAGTTTGTTTATTGAAATTTGCTATGTTCCATGGTTTTTAAAAAGTTTTTTAGGATTTCTGGCTCCCTACAATGATTTGAAAGCTATCTAGACAGCCTATGCATTGAGAAAAATTAGTAAGAATATTGGAAATGCTTTGCTTCTCAGCATGGGACGCCATACGTGGTACTTAACTCCGCAACTCTGTGTTTTCTCCTTTGGGGATAAAGAAGTTCCTTCTGAAACAAAGCTAAGAATGCTGTTAGCTCTGATTGAGTTTGAAGAGACAAATGAATTTCAGCGTTGTAAACCATCAAATGTACAAATTGGAGAGACCACAGAGCTACCTGAGTTGATTTCCGAGCAAAGCTACCTTCTCTTCAAACATTTTAAAATATCAAGAGCAAGTATAAAAGAATGGCTTAATAATAGTCTTAATACTATAGATGTTTTTAACCATCCTTAGTTGCTAGATTTTATTGCATGGATCAAAAACATATCTGTTGTAAATGATTGTGCAGAAAGAAACATTAAGCTCATTAAAGATTTTCTTTCAGCTACTAGAGATGAAGATCACCTTCAAAATGTACTTTTTGTAGTTAAAAAGTCTAGAAAAAACTTGACTAAGACTATGACTAAAAAGGAGCTTGGGAGCTGTTCAAAAAGTTGTATTTTTTGAGAAATGTTTCACCGCAATAAAATCTTAAATTTGCTAATAAATATTAGTTTTCATGTATTTTTTTTTGTATTTTCATATTTATAAATATAATCTATCAAGTTAAATAGTAGAAAACAATTGGAAATAATTTATACGCATCTAATTGTTTTGTTTTAATTTTCTAAAATGTGTTTTCTATTAATGTTAAGCTAGCTTAACATTAAAACAGTAAAACTCATATTTTACATCTAGCACTTCCTGTCAAAATAAAACCGTCAAATTTTTTTTAGTACTTATTTAGGTCACATAGAATGGGAATCAGTAGAGAGCTTTTTTTTTTTTTTTTGGGAAACCCTACTGTGCGCCGTCCAACAACCATTTGATGCGCATTATATTATCATTATATATACCTATCTTCCGTTTATTAGATATTTTGTCATTTGATGCGTATTTTGTGAGATATTTTAGTTGCCCCAATGCTTAACTAGCCGCGCCATATTCAATTGACTTAGTTGCCCCTAGCAACTAATTAGATTACACATTTCATTTTCCAAATAAGCTGTGAAGTTAAATGAAAGCTGAAATCTAGTTGCCTGAGGTAATTGGGCAACTTCTACTTTACACAAGTTTGATAAATAACTTCTTTGGTGTCTAAACGTAATAGCTGCACTCTTTGCACATCTACATAAGAGGTTTTCAGCTGAGCCCATGTGCTAAATTCACAACCATAAAAAGCAGCACTTCTTTATAATGTCCTACATGATACGGAGGCTACATTATAGTGAACAAGGAATATATATATATAGGAACTTATCCTCTTTCTGTATGTGCAGTAATAAACAAAGTAAAAGAGATAACAAAGCCAAACACAATTACTATAGTGGTCATTTCTCATGTACTATCACTTTAAAAAACAATAATGCAAAGTTAATGGAGTACTTATTGTCTAAATGTTATGTAAAGCAGCTTTTTTCTGCTAAGTGTTGGCATGTCTAATTTTCTACGAAGAATATGAAGCACTGTATCAGACAGTTTAAGTCATGAAGTTATCTAGTATAAGGGATGGTAGAGGAGAGCACAGGGGATGTGATTTATGATTCTCAGTAATAAACAGAGAAACACCCTGTTGCTTATCACTGTTTTAAAGACCTTAAATTAACATATCAAACTCCTAGCCCTACAGTTGTTGCAAACTATTACTACTATTCCCATTATGTCTGAATATCCTACAGCTATCAGAGCAAGCTGGGACTTAAAGTTTTGTAACAACTTGAGGGTTAGAGTTTGATACTTAAGCTTTAGACTGACAGAGCATAAAATATTTAAATGACTAACATATATAAAATTCATATAAAATTTATGAAATTTTGAAAGATTTTTTTTTAAGCTGGAATCCGAGTTGGTATAATTTTTCCGACTCCGACTCCAGCCAAAATGAACTCCGACTCCACAACTACGACTCCACAGTCCTGAATAGAACAAAAACCTGCATATGCATATGTGTCAACTATAAGTAAGTTGTAAATGATAAAAACTTTAATAATTTTAAAATTAAAACAGATCAACCACATTTATTGTCGGATTTAGCATAGGGCAGAGGACGGACATCCCCATCCCCCAAAACTACCTAGAACTGTAAGCCGGTGTCCCCTATGTGAAATATTTGGTTCGATTTGTCAAAAGCAGAGCTGACGACACCGGATGGGCTGAGGGAACACATCTCGCCCCCCCCCCTCACACTTTTTTTCTAAAGGACCTTTTTTTTTATTTAAAGTAAAATTTTGATATGGAGGACTTTTTTTAGAAATTGATGATGGTAATCTCCCACCCCACTTTAAAACCCTTGTCGTCGGCCCTGAAGAGTGTCACCAAGTAAAAAAGAGAAAAAAAAGAAAAACAAAATGATAGAGGCGGCGTTTCTCTTAGTAAAACAAGGCCATTCAAAGAACACAGACAGCATAAACATTACAGATTGGGTGAAGATACAGTTCTTAAGACTAAAATCTTTTTTGAGTTGTTGTCTCAACTACCAAAAATTATTAGAGTTTCGATAATCATTTTAAGGTGGCCATACAATATAATTCTGAAAATAACTACATTTTTTTCTGTTGTCTACCAAATCTTTTACAATATATTTTAGACAGTGAAACTTTCAGAGATGATTTAAAAATATTTGAACTATAATTATTAAAAAAAAAAAAACAACCTTTAATTGAACCAGGGAGTCGCTTAAAAAAGTAAAGGCTCAAAATATAGCGTAGAATTTTAGTTAAAATTGCCTATGATTATCTTTAAATTAATTGTATACAGCAATCAATAATGTGGTTATAAATGGGATGAAGGTTTTTTTTTTTAAAATTATGTTCCAGGGGGTAATATCTTTTGCGGCCGTGGCGCAGTGGTTAGAGCGCTTGCTTTATAAGCAGGAGATCCAGGTTCGAAACGAGCTCTGGACAAATTTTTGCGTCACGGTAAGGAGGCGTGAACTTTCCGGTTAAATGCACTTCCGCGGTACTCTGTGACAAGACCGTAAGGACTTCTTGGGGCACCTAAAAAAAAAATAAAAAAATATCTTAAATATTAATATCAGGTTTTTTATAAATACATGTTATTTATTACAAAAAAATCAAAATTTGCTTCCTACATTCCATGCTAAATATTTATGTGGATGCATGTTCAAAACTTCAATCAAAAGGGGAAAATACTTTAGTCAGGGTCTTCTGCACAGTGATGCTATTCACAAAAATGTTTAAACTGAGAAAAACAGTGTTTTATTTTTAAAAACTAGCAAAAGCATCCTTCCCCCACTGAATCCTAATTGAAATTTTTGACAGAATACTTATTGGTATATGCTTCATTAAAAAAGCAATGAAGAACATAATATATATGATAAACCGCTCAAAAATATTGAGTTTGGCATACACCTTTAATATGCAATAGCATATAATATTTGAATTGTTTTTTTTTTTTAATAATTTCTACATAAAAAAAAAGTATATTGAAATATAGATGTATATATGTTATATAGAAGATATAACTGATTTCTTTTTGAATATATTATTACTACCAAAAATATCTATAAATTTATCAAGGTACGAATTAAAATAAATTTGCAAAATAAAATTTATCTTAGCATCTTTTAAGGATAAATAAATAAATTTAAACTTTGTATATATAGACTATATAACACTTGTAAATAAACACTTTATCATGACAAAAGCAAAATAAAAACTCTTAAAAATGTTAAATGCTTTTGAGAACAAGCTCAATGGCATTTTCATCAACAAATACTACGTTAATATTTCCATCTGTAAAAACAGGAGCACCTGATAAAAACAAAGAAGAAGGTTGTTTGTTTTTTGACATCTTTTCTTTTACCAATTGTTACTAACAAATCTTCTGGCTCCGTAGACGATCCAAAACTACCTGCAAGATAAACTCATCAATCTTAGATTTTTTTTGAGCTCGCAGCTTACACCGCCTAATTCTAGTTTTATCAAGTATTTTTTTTGCTGCAAATTTAATCCGAATACTATCTTGTAGCCGGACAGTAGTAGCCATATTTCTGGAAATTGGTAATCCAATAGATTTTAAAACTTCTAATCTTGACTTTGTACCTGCATTAAACTGCTCTACTGTTTCTGAAACTGCGATTTCAACTTTGATTTGTTTGCAAAACTTAGTTTTAGAACATTTGGACCAAAGAACCTCATTCACAGATTCATTTTGATTTTGTGTCAGATCTAGCAAACAGCGATTAAGAAGCTCACTGTTTGGAAGATTTGTGAACTGTGGTCTTAAACGATCAATAAATAAATTTAGAAGTTGTTTAATACTACAAAGCTGTGATTTGTATCTCCAATATGTACACCAAGTATCAATATGCTTAGGACAGAGAAAATATTGTTCATCTAAAAATTTTGAACTGTCCTGAATCATATGTTTAAAAATGGCCCACACATCTTTTTGCATTAAATCAAGAATCTCACGGATAGCTTCCCCATAATAACTTTACATTTTATCAATCATCTTATCTGTAAGTCTATTGCAACCTCCAACTGTCTTTCCATCTGACCACTTGAGGCCTTTGTTCTTCCTTTTTAATTCCCTGAGACCATAATCCATCCTCTTCTGAACATGTCTAACACATTCCTCCTTTTCAACTTCATATCCGTTTCCGAAAACTTCACCACATCAATTTCTAACTTTTCCAAAACTGTCTGTGTCTCAGTCTCCAACAAACTTAACATACCTAAATGCTCCTAATTCCACTGACCGCAAATATAAAAGCACCATCGCTCTCCATGCTATCTGCTGAATCTTTGTGGTTTACTAAGCAAACACTTTTGAGTATTACATACCACTCATTAAACAATTCAGTACCAACACCAAGTTTGTTTTTTTGTTTCATGCATGTATGACATACTAAACTCTTGACAATAGCATCAATGATTTCGCCTGTCTGTATAGAAATAACAAAAACAACACCAATTTTTGAAGCCTGCCCGCGACGTTGCCATGTTCTATCAACTGTAACAGTTATTCGAGCAATCATTCCACCTGAAAGGTTGTTGTTGTAAACTGAGTTGAAACTGGCTGTAAAACTGAGAAACTAAACAAAGATTGGTTAGAGTCTTTGGATTTTGATATGGTTAGAGAATTACATAAAAAGTTTTTTGGGCGCTACACTTTCGCACCACCTCTAAATTTGCAGATTTTAATTGCAGATTCTGAAAGATCGTCGTTTAAAACGAAAAAAATGGTATTAAATGAAAAATTTATATCAAAGTAAAGGACTCTAACTCTAAAAAATACAGTCTTTGTTTTTAAAAATTTAATAGCCTTTAAACTCTCTTTTAAACAAGGCTGGTTCCTATCAGCCTAAATTTTTTTAATTTTGCTTTTGTAATAAAATGCAATTTAAAAGTAAGAAATATAACTGCAAATTTTTCGTATTTAATAATAGAATAACGAAGTTAATGACTTATAACCAATGACCTTAAAACAACGGTGTTTGCGCAAGAAATGTGGTGTGATGTGGTGTAATGTGATGTGATGGGTTTTTAAACATCTTTATGATAGGTGTGAGATTGATGGTGATTTCTGCTCATTATATTGTAAAAAACTTTTTTTAAACAAAACTTTTATAGAACTTTTGAACGACTAAATAGTCGACTTAACAAGAGTTTACGTTTTAACCTTAAATCCTACTCTTTTAAGAATATAGCAAAAAGCCAATCTGTCATGAACATGATTTTACATAATAAGAAAGCTTTCAGGGGAAGAAAGTAACTGCATAATAGGTCAAATAAAAAAATCAATATCCTAAGTAACCAAAATAAAAAATGGTAACTAAGGAATAAAAAAAATATAGGTAAAATAGGCTTACAAGAAATTCCCAAAAATATTACTTGCTGTTGGAATTTCAAAAAAAAAATTAACATGCTTCCTTCTGAATAGTTAAACCAAAAATTAAAGCCAAAAAAAAAAAATTTTTTTTACCTTTTTAAAAAGATTGTGTATGGCCGCCTTAAGAATATAAAGAGAAATGAACTGTACTTAAGCTACGAGTTAATAATTTAACTCAATTTCGGAAATTTGAGCCACAAGTAATTATCAAGCGTAAACTTTTCTTTAATAATTATTGATACTATTGATATTGCAACAATTGATCAGATGTTATAATAACGATTGCTTTTAACCAATTATAAAAGAAATTTAAAAATACATTTGATGGTAACAATTTAACAACTGATGGTGTAAAAGTTCATAAAATGAATTTTTATACTATCAGTCGTCAAACTGGGATCTTTTTTTAGATTCAGTCAGTAAAATAAAACTTGGATTACAAACAGAGGATTTGAAGGACCTTTTTTATAATTTTTTTTAAAATTGCAAACAACCGTAAGGCACCTAACCCCCTTGATACCTACTCACGCCGGCACTACATAGACTTCTTTACTTTAGAAAACAGCAATGCTGCAACATTTGTTAATTGTCAATTTGAGCTTAAGAAACAAAAAATTGATGTTAAACTCTGTAGAGAAGCGGTATAATAGTGCTTATGTAATGTCTAGATCATGGCCAACGGGTTTCGAAGAGGAGGAGCACAATCATCAGTTTCTAAAAAAAATCCTCTAAATTTACAAATTTCTAAAAAAAAAGAACCTTTAGAAAAAATATTAAATAATTTTCCGAGGTTTACTATACTCACTCCCTCAGGCCTACTTATTTTTGCTTCATTATTTACTTTCCTCCCCCCCCCCCCCCCCCTCCTTCTATATTAAACTATATTCCAAAACATGAAAAAACATAAGTGAGACAAAGCAATTATTAATTTATTTAAAAAATCTAAGCTTATTAAAATGACAATTTGCGTAGAAAAAAAAAAATCAAAATAATCTAAATAATCTAAAAATGCAGTTATAATGAGAGTTTAAGTTATGAAATCTTTCCAACTCTTAATGTTTTTGAACGAACGTGAACAAAAGAATATTTACAACATTTATTGAAACATTTCAAATGTTGATTTATAAAGGAAAAAGATCGTAAAGAATAATATGTTAAATAATCACCTGTTTTTTACATTTAGGATTTTTTCAAAGTAATAAATGTGATTTAATTAATAGACTTAGTGCTTAAAGAAGACTTTTCGGATATTGAGTCTGTAAGGCAAATCTCAATTACTTAATTTATATTTCCAAGGCCATCTGGACCATTTTAGTCAATGAGGCTACTCTTTTTTTTAATAGTGATTACAACCGTCTCTCAACTTTTTAACTTTGAAACACGAACCCTGACAAACAAGGCCACTGCGCAGAGAAACAGGTTGATATACATGAAACATGCAATAAATTTTTCTTTTTCAATTGAAAAAAATCAATATCTTTTGAATTTAAATGAAAGTCAAATGAAATTTTGAAACTGTTACCGAACTTAACTGAAAGTCAAACTTCTATTTTAAATTCGGTACCGAAGTCAACTTCGCCTTTCAGTTAACTTCGTAATTTTATTGAATATTCGCCGGTCTTTAACAATTATACAAGTTAATGACTGTTTTTTTTTATTTCTATTACCGTTAATTAACACCGTATTTTCATAAACCTCATCTGGATTAATAACACTTATGCAACACATTCACTGATTTGGATTAATAAACAAATTCCTTCAAACTATTAAGATGCAAAAAATTAAAATTAAGCTTTAATTTTTACCGGTTCATGATCTTTCAACCAGAAGAATGAGAATCTTGAAGAAACAGTTTTCACAGTTTTAATTTCAATTGTAAATGATAAGGAATTTTGTAATGCAATACAAGGTCATTGCGTTCTTCGAGTCGAGTTAAGCCGAAAATTTTTAGTTTTTGATTGTAACTAAAATGTTTAATTAACAATATTGCGCGTTGGTTGACACGTTTGAGTAGAGAAACTTACAAATAAAAAACTCTAGATGTGGTTTAACGTATAGCTGGTATAATTTGGCATGGTTACAAATCCAGTCTGGTAAATCATTGATGAAGAACAAAAATAGCATTGATGCAAGGACTGATCTTTAAGGAACGCCACTTGCCACCCATTTCCACTTTATTCTCCAATTATTATTCGTTGTTGTCCATTAGCTAGCCAACTAAAATAACCGTTTACACTTTACCGAGAACCGACGTGTTTTTAATTACAAAAAAAAAAAGACGAAAAATTTAACGACGCCACAATTGATAGAAATATTATACATTCACGAGAACACAATTATTAAAATATTTTATAAAAAAACCGAAAGATCGGAAAAACATATTGATAAGTTGAATGATGACAATAAAATTCTTAAAACTGAAGTAAACGATTTGAAAAAAGTTGTCGAATTTATTAACGAAAATACGACAAATTAATAATTGAACAAAAGGGATCGAAGGCGCAAATCCAGATAGAAATTTAGAAAGTAATTTAACAGTTAACATGAGAGACAAATTGACTGAGATCGAAGACCGAAGTAGGAGAAATAATTTAACGATATTCGATATAGAAGAATAAGTTGATGAAAGTTGGGACGATTGTGAAAGAAAAGTTCGTGAATTGATAAAAACAAAACTTGATCTTCAAGATGAATTCGTTATAAAACGTGCTCATAGAGTTGGAAAAAATGATAAAGATGATACAATAAAAATGCAGAACTATCGTGGTCAAATTTTTAAATTTTAAGGATAAATCAGCAGTGCTCGGTAAATATATAAAGACAAAACTCTGGGATCAAAGAATTTATGTGAATGATGATTTTAGAGAAAGGACAACCGAATTGCGGGGAAAGTGGAATAGTATCAAAAATTAACTGATCGAAAAAATGATTAATATCAAAAAATAACTGACCGAAACCCATTTAATGATTAATATCGAAAATGTGATTTTCAGATTAATATCGAAAAGTTTTTATTTCGAAATTCACAAATGTGGAACAATATCGAAAACAATAAAAACGGAATAAGATCGAAAACTCGTTTTAACGATTTACATCGAAAATGTGATTTTCTGAATAATATCGAAAACAGTAAAAACGGAATAAGATCGAAAACTCACTTTAATGATTAACATCAAAAATATGATTCTCTGGTCACACTTCTTTTTTTTTATATAAAAAACTAGTACTAGGAGAAAAGCCTAAGAAAGTTTTAATACTAAGTTCAATTTATGATTATTTTCTCCGTCAACTTTCACGGTATAGATGAGACACACCAGCTTGTAGTTATAAATCTTGACTTTGTTTTTCTTTTTTAGGGTAGGCGCGACATTTAATTTGTGTTGAGATTTTAACACTCCTTAAGGAGTTATTCAACTTCAGCAAATAAAATTAAGTTTTTTTTTCAATTTTGCTATTCAAAATTGTTAATATATAAATTTTTTTCAGAATAATCAAAAAAACATTTATAAAATTTATGAATAAAATTTTTTGTTTGAATAAGACCTAGTGTCTTTTTCAATATCGTCAATATAAAAAAACAATTCGTGTTTTTTTTTTTTTTTTTTTTTTTTTGGGGGGGGGGGGTGGTCCGACCTACCAAAGTAAATAAATAAATTATTTAAACTATAACTCTTTAGTAATATAAATAAAAGTAACTTGTTAAGCGCATTGCCAAGTAAATTTATTTTATAGCTCATTATATAGGTCTTGAGGGATCCCTTAAAATATTTTTTATTCAAAAAAATTTTAAATCTAGTGTTTTTGCATTCGATAGAACACATTTAGGGGGTGGGAGCAGCTTATTTTCAAAGTGTTGTTTTTTGGGACATCCTAATATATATATATATATATATATATATATATATATATATATATATATATATATATATATATATATATATATATATATATATATATATATATATATATATATATATATATATATATATATATATATATATATATATATATATAAATATATATATATATATATATATATATATATATATATATATATATATATATATATATATATATATATATATATATATATATAAATATATATATATATATATATATATATAAATATATAAATATATATATATATATATATATATATATATATATATATATATATATATATATATATATATATATATATATATATATATATATATATATATATATATATATACATACACTGTGTGACAAAAGTTATCGTACACTTTAAAAAAATTATTAACTCTTAATTTAGAATAAAAGAAATGCAAGGAACAAGTTAAAAACTGAATAAAAACTATTTGATTTATAATTATTTAAACAAAAATTGAAAAAACAGAACAAAAAAAAATTTTATTTTAATATCTTGATGAAAAAGCAAGAAAAGTAACAAAAAGAAGGTGACAAAAGTTATCGTACGCTTTCAAAATAGTACACTTTGATAAATATTATGGGAACTAAACTTATACTTTAGTATCGTGTATTTTGTCCTTTAGCTTTTACAACAGCAGCAAGACGTCTTGGCATCGATTCAACGAGTTTTTTGTAATAGACGGATCGATTGATTCCCACTTCTTTACAATTTGGACTTTTAATTGTTCAATGGTGTTTACACCTGTTCTATCTATTCGTCTATCGATTTCATCCCATAAATGTTCTATTACATTCAAACCAGGGCTTTGGGGTGGATGATTTTGTATGTCCCAACCTTTTTTTTCCATTCATTCCATCACATCTCCAATACCAAGATTAAGTGCTTATTGTTCAACATTTTCTTTAATAATACGTTTATAGTAATGTTTATCCATATTTCCTTCAATAAATACTAACTTTCCAACACCTGCTGCCGACATACATCCGCAAACCATTACTGATCCATTTCCGTGTTTAAATGTTCGGACTGTAGTTCCATTTTCTAAGCAATTTTTTGATGAACGCCGTACACGAATTCTACCATCAGATCTTTTTACATTAAATTTAGACTCATCTGTCCATAAGACTTTATTCCAGAATGATTCTGGCATATCAATGTACGTTTTAGCATAGTTTAATCGAAGCTTACAATTTTTATCACTAATACAAGGAACCTTTCTTGGAACGCGACTCACTATTCCTTGTCTTTTAAGACTTTGAATGACTGTTTTTGGACTAATTTTAACCCCCAAATCGTTTTCTATTTTACAAGCTAAAGTTTTGGCACTTACAAAACGATTTTTCTTGATTGTGGAAGCTAAGCTTCGTTCAGCACGCATATTCAGTTTTTTTGGACGACCACTTCGGGGCAAATCAGCTAATTTTCCGGTTTTTTTGAACTTGTTAATAATTGAAGAAACTGTGGATTTTTTAGAATCAACAATTTTTGCAATACAATTTAACGATTTTCCTTCATTCCAATGCTTAATTATTAGCTTACGAATTTCTACAGTTGTCTTAACTCGTTTCAAGCTCATTTTACTTTTTTTTAACCAAAAAATTCATTTAAAACAATTGAAAATAATCTTAAAGTGTTTATAGTTTACTTTATTTTCAAAAATGTATGAAAAATGGTGGACATAACGGTTTGGAGTTAAATAAATATTAGTGTACGCTAAGTGTACGATAACTTTTGTCATCATCTTTAATGTACTTTTTTCAAATTTTGAGCCTAATTTTAATGTTATTTCAATATAAATTCCAAAAAATTCATAAATTAACAAAATAAATACTATTAAAAAAAAATTATAAATAATTTTCATTAAATATAGCAGAAAAATTGTGTCTATATTGAATATTATTTTTTTTTCTTAGCGTACGATAAATTTTGTCACACAGTGTATATATATATATATATATATATATATATATATATATATATATATATATATATATATATATATATATATATATATATATATATATATATATATATATATATATATATATATATATATATATATATATATATATATATATATATATATATATATATTAACACACAATGATATAGCAAACATAAACTTAAATAAAATAAAATTATATAAGTATAAAACTACTCTTATTTTTTATATAAACAGGGGCAAATTTACGGGGGAGGTAGAGTTGAAAACGAAAGCCATTTTCGACTTAAATTATGTTTTTTAAGAAATATAATCGGCTAGTCGGCATTTGACACACTCCAGTCAGCAGATTTTTAGTTTCGAGAACCGTTTTATTTTTATATTTAGAAAGCAATCAAAAATCGTTCCCCCTCATATTGTTCTCAGTGGGACTAAAATGAATCTTATACTCAAAAAACTTATACTTAATAAATAATTACTATTCTTATTCTTATGTCATATCAAGTGTAAGTTTATTTTAATATAAAGTATATAATGATATAAAGTTTTCGTACGCTATTGGAACAATATTACTGCTATAAGTTCAAAACACATGCTCGTTTCACGTCTAGGGTAAATTGACCTATTTCTGATCCCGTATTAATTCTAGCCATTTTTTAAAAGCACTAAAATCTTTAATGAAGAGTAGGATTGTTCTGTTATAAAATAAAAAAATAATATTTCAGCTTAGTAATTTTTAAAAATATTCAGTTTAAAATATACGAAGACTTTCCGATGCTTTAAAAATATACTTGAAATATTTAATAATTTTTGTCTCGGTTAACTCAATGTTTGGTATTTTCAAAGTTTTTATGATTACATTCAAAATAATAAGAAAGATTATTGAAAAGAAATAATATTATTAAAACTGTATAATGTCAATAATTCTTTTAATTTGTGAATTTCTATATACAATCAGAATTAAGTTCAAATGGCCAGAAATAAGTCTTTCAGCTAGCGTCTAAAAATCGATACCTAAACACATGTTAACTTTATTTTTTTTTAAAACTTTATATAATTTTATTCATCGTTAAGAAACCTATTTAAATCTTAATTTGTTTGTTGCGATGTGAATTTATTTTTCTAAATGATAAAGGCAAAGTGGCCAGAAATTGGTCAGTTAACCCTATATAACTTTTTAGCTATATATCGATATACCAAGATAAAACGGCTAAGACTTATAAAAATTACAATAACTTTGAAATGTACTGTCATATAACTATATTATAACTATACTACAATCAAGATGTACAAATATCTTTGCCTAAGACAAATAAAATGTGTTAAAGTCTTATATTCTTATAGTTTAATATTATTATATCTTAAATAAAGATATAATTATATTTGACATTTTTATATTTCTGTTAACAACTAAGCTATTTATTCTACAAGTCTCTACAAAATCTTTTCTAAAAATCCGTATTTTAAAAAAACTTTTTAAAAAAATACTTTTAATTTAGTATTTGGGAATATATTATTTAGTGTTTTTTGTAAATGTGTTTGTATAGTCATAATTAAATATTTTTAGGCATTTGATAAATGCATAAATATCCATAAATGATTTATGGATATGAAATATTTTAGGCAGATTTCCTTTTTATTTTATAAGCTGATGAAAATCTGTGTTTTGTTTTTTGCTGCATAAGATGATGCTGGATCTTTTTGACTCTTTTTATAGATTTTTTTTTGTGCTTTCTTGGTAGTGGCTATGCAATGCAGTGGTTATTACAGTTAGGTTTCCTGAACTCTGCAGTTGCTCTCAAAGAGGCTGGTTGCATCAACAAAATAAAATATGAGAGTATTAACAATGCCATGATGTGCATGGGTGGTGTTTTTATTAGTATATTTGGTGTGAACTGTTGAAGTCATATAATGAGCATTTTGTAACAACTTCAAGTTGATAAAGAGAGTACTAATTGGGATATCACAAGGATATTTATTAGGTCCTATCTAATTTTTGACCTATATTAAATTGTAATCAATTGTAATCAGAAAACATTTCATCTTGGAATTCATAGTCAATTGCTGGAACTCACTTTATCATATTACTGTCCCAGTCACTTATTTATTTATTAACAAGACTCAAAAGTGACATTTAACAAAGATGGGTAACCTTATGGACTTATGTCTACCTTATCTGGTATATACATACATATCACAATCCATCTAATTATTGTGAAATCTTGTTTTCTAACTTTTTTTTGCTTTCAGTCTGCACAACTTCATTCAATCACCTATTTCTTTGTTTTTTTGTTATTCTTCTATTCGAAAATTGCACTCTTTTTGATGCTGTTTCTTATTAAATTAACTAAACCCTTTTTGTTATTTAATATTGTTGGACATATTGATCAATACAATTTATAGCTTGATTTTAGTGACACTAGCCATACTAGCACTAATGCTCAAAATTTTTGCTTTTTTCAATATTTTAAACAGATAGTTTATTTTTTCCCAGACATAGTTCTAAAGTTATTTTTCACCCAATCCTGAAAAAATTCCACAGTTTTACTAAAAAATTTTGCAGAGCATTCTTTAATAAACTTTAAATTATTTAACAAATACTTAGCTGATTTTTTGTTGTTTTGTTTATGGGAAAATGCCATCTCTGGTTCCAATTTTTAAAAACTCTGGAGGTTCCCAAGACCCCTGTATTTATTGCTTTTGTAAACTACTAATCATTGCTTTAAACAAGATTCTATCATACTTTAAATGGAGGTGGCAAGGTATGGGGAATTGCTTTTGACATATCTAAAGCTTTCAATAAAATCTGGCAAGCTGATCTTCTTTATAATCTCTTTTCATATGGTGTACCAAGAGAAGTTTTTAAAATTATTGAATCATTTCTTTGTAACCCCACTATTATAATTATGCTTGGTTAGCAACACTCTGTTTTATTTTCAGTAATCTAGAGTGCCACTAACTTTCTTAATTTGCCCTATATTGTTTTTAATTTGTATTAATTGTCTTCCTGACAATCTTATCTCTAAAATGGCTCTATTTTCTGATGATATAACTGTAAGCTCAAGCCTCTACTAAAAGTCATCACTTTTTGATCACGCTTGATTTGGGTTTTTCTTCTGTGACAGTTTCAGGCCTGCATTAAATGGTAAGTTTTAACCTTAGCACAACTTAGTTATTTGGTGCTAATAGTTATAAGAGTATTGTTGATATTCTTATATTGATGAGTGGCATGGGGCAACAATCTTTTCTCTCATTATTCTTTGTTATTCTTCTTTTTCAGAAAAAGTTGTATCATATAAAGATATGCAAAACTAGTTAGCGAATGCTTATATAAATACGCTGTAGTATATATAAGCATTTGCTGTAGATATTTATCAGCCCTGGGAATTAGGAATTGAAAAGCAGCCCTCAGAATTAGGGTCCACATTCAGTAATATATATATATATATATATATATATATATATATATATATATATATATATATATATATATGTATGTATATATATATATATATATATATATATATATATATATATATATATATATATATATTATGTATGTATATATATATATATATATATATATATATATATATATATATATATATATATATATATATATGTATGTATATATATATATATATATATATATATATATATATATATATATATATATATATATATATATATATATATATATATATATATATATATATATATATATATATAGACCCTTTTTGACAGCATTTGCTGCCCAAATTCAGACATTGAGGACCATTTTTTAAAATTTTCATATGGAAAATATTGATTTTTTTATGAAAAAATGCCTATATAGGGCAACGTTCCTGCAACATTTCGTTACAGCAGGCATTGGCACGGGGATATAGCTGCCAAAGTTATTTTCCTACAATAGCCTTTAATATATATATATATATATATATATATATATATATATATATATATATATATATATACATATATATATATATATATATATATATATATATATATATATATATATATATATATATATATATATATATATTATATATATATATATATATATATATATATATATATAGAGAGAGAGAGAGAGAGAGAGAGAGATATATAGAGATATATCAGTGATGGGGTGTTCCAAAAAGGACTTCAGATTTAAGAGTCAAAAAAAGATGACTTTTTTTTCGTTTTTGGTATCCAGGTATCTCTAAAAATTTATATATATATATATATATATACATATATATATATATATATATATATATATATATATATATATATATATATATATATATATATATATATATATACACACACAAATAGTTTTAAATGTATTCTACAAAATTCTACCCGCTCTTTCTGCCAAGCTTGAGCCTCTCTCCCATCGTCATAAAGTTGCATCTCTTTCTCTTTTCTACAAATACTATCATGGTTGCTACTTAAAAGAACTATCATCTCTAGTTCCATCAACTAAAACTCATTTTCGCTTGACTTGTCATTCAACAAAATCTCATCCTTTTACTGTATCTGCCACTGCATGCTCTAAAACTTTTATTTATCTAGTTTTTTTCCCTGCACTCTAACCCTTTGGAACTCTCTCCCATCTTCATGTTTGCCTGACTCATACAACCTACAACTTTTCAAGCCTTCTGTCAATTGTTTCCTTGCTCTATAAGTCTATTCTTTTTTTTCTCTAGTAAATTCTCTAGTTGCAATTTTTGATAGAAATTTTTAAAGAAGTTAATAAAGATATAGTAATTTTGTTAGATAAAGTTTTTAAAAGTATATAGCAAATAGAATAAAGTTTTTATCCTGTGTTTAGGCTTTTATTGAATCTTTTACAAAACTTTTAGTATATAACAAGGTTTCAGAAATTAACAATACTTTTTAGATAAATAGTTTTTATTTATCTAAAAAATTTAGTTAATTTCTGAATTAATTATTTTAAGATATTAAAATTTTAAAATTTTAAAATCTAATTAAACAGATGCAAAAATCAAAGATTTTTGTGAAGAAAACACGTAAAGGTGGCATCATTAAAATAGTCCGTGAGCATTACTTACGTGATGATATATGGTGTGGCAGTGAGGGATGCACCCAATGTGAGAATGAAACTCCTGTTTTAAGTTCAAATCCAGAAATGCCTTCTACTTTATGTGATTATCCACATTACTTAATACTTGACACAAATGTTGTTCTTCATCAGGTATTCTTATTACTGTATAGGCTTAATTGTTTATTTGGAAAATTTATTTAGTTTTAAAGTGAGAAAAAAGTTAATTAAATTAATAACAGTTATAATAACTGTTATTAAAAGTTATTAATAACAGTTATTATAACTGTTACTCTTGAAAATTTTGAATTTTGAAAGTATTAAATTATTCTTTTTTAACTGTAATATTAAAGTTGTTCTTGACAGACAGTACTTTCTACGAGAATTCAATTCCAATTTCTGGATCAAAAATTCACTCGTGAATTTTCGGAGTGGGTTCAGAAATTGGAAATCGTAGTGAGGCTTCAAAATATTGGTGGTTTACATGTAAAGTTGTTACATTATCTTCATCATTTTGGAGTTAATTGAACACTTTATCTGATGAAGCAGTCATACGTTCAGGAGAATGTATATTTTTGATTGCATCAGAAGGAGCGTTGTGGGTGTGTTTTGTACATAGCTATTATATTTTGTTTGTATATGTTGTATTGTATTATATTGCTTATTATGCTCTTGGGTGTTCAGAATTGTATTTATATTCAGTGGAAACTTCTATAACTTGTGAACAACACAAAGCAGCAAAGTGCATTTTTTAAAACTAGATCTGTAGTACCACAAGGTTCCATTTCCAATCAAAATAATTTCTTTCATTTTCACCAGAATAACTCTCTTGAGAGCATTCTCTTTATATTGTTGTAAGAATTTGATGCAAAAGAGTCTAATGCTAAGTTTGTCTTACGCTAAGCTTGTCTAATTCTAAGAAATCATTCTTAGATAACTAAATATTGTATTTTATCTTGAAAATTTTTTGTACTTTTTAAAAATAAGATTTTTGGAAAATCTTTAATAGTGTCATTAACAAATCTGATTCTTTAGTCCTATAAACAAGTTCAATCTCTCATATACAGTGAGGCAAAAATAGTTGCTTGTAAAAATGTATTGCTTGTATTTTTGTTGGTTTTGCTTAAATAAAACATTTCATTGATGTACATTTTGGTTTAACAAACTCTTCAACACATTTCAATATACCATTTTAAAAAACCTGATCCTGAAATCAAATACATTCATTTGATTTCAGGGTCATATTCCCATACATAAATTAATAACTTTATATCTAGTAAATTTCTAGGCCATGTGAGGTTTTAATTTTTTTAGGATGTTACAAACTTGGCAAAGTGTTAGAACATTTAAACAGTTAAAAGTGTTATAGTTGCAACTTGGCAAAAATATGTCAAAGTTCTGGCTAAAAATATTTCCATCAATTTGAATTATTAACTCTATCTTTTAAGATTGTGTTTAAGAAAATATGAGTAAGAAGCAACATTCAATGTGTGCAATAAAATGTTACAATAAAAATATCATATAAGTTGTGTGCAATAAAATAATGTTATTCAACTTGATTCACTTAAAACAGCAGTTAAATAATTGTGGCCCAGGGCCTACCAAAGACACTTGGCATTTTGTTTATTCAGCAGTGACTTCTACTTGGTAACTCAAATAGCAAAATAGATAACAATATAAGCTTCAGCTTTAATTAGAAATAATTAGTTATATTTAATTACGAACAAACAGTAATGTCTCATTTTAATGGCTTATCTAAACTTTAAAAGACTCAAAAAACTGCACAATGAGTCACGAAAACACGATGATGAGATGGCATTCCAAAGCATTGATGTGCAAAGAAAGAAACTAGCGAAGAGATGTTTTTAGAACATGAAGGGACAGATACAGTAAAAGGATATGACTTGAATAAATGATGAGTCAAGTGAGAATGAGTTTTGGTTTATGGGATATGAGATTCAACAACCATGATAGTGTTAAGAAAAGAGAAAGAGGTGCGACCTTATGACTATGGGATAGTAGCTTTTATAATATATTTTGAACTTCGTCAAGCAGAGAATCGGCATCTTTAGAAGAACCACCCCAAATATGATGACAGGGATGAATAAGATATTTGAAAGAATAGAATTGGGAGTAAATAAATAGCAAGCATGATAGAGGTAACTTTAGCTGATGCTAACTTTGTCTCTATCTGCAGTGAATGATAATCCGACAAGACCTAAATTAGAGGACTCAGTAAGAGTATTGCCATTCACCTGTAAAGGAATATCAATGGGATTTCTATTATCAATACTTGTTTGAAGTATATAACTGAATTTTGCTGCAGATTCAAAATTGGCTGCTTTTTTAAGTGATTAAGATGGGATGACTTTTTGTAAAGACTGGAATATATAGTTGTTGTGTCAGTTAATTGAGCCACTTTAGAGGTAAGATAGTCAGGAAGATCATTAATAAAGATGAGGATCAATACAGGACCAAGGGTAAAGCCTTTTAGTACTCCAAAAGTCACTAGAAATGAAGAATGTTGATCTTCAAGGATGACTTTGGTACTGCGGTTAGAAAGGAATGATTTAATAATCTCCAAAACTTTCCAGCAACTTTGCAGAAACCACCATGTCAGACTTTATCAAAAGCTTTTGATATTAATAGCAACAGCCCTTGCCTTATTGCCATCATCTGATGCATGATAAAATCTTTCTGTTGTAACAGTTAACAAGTCAGCTGTATGTAAGTTGTTGGATTCATTTATTTTTACTGTATCTTTGTAAAAGCTGAACATCTGGCAATCCTAATTTGGTAGTAGTTGGAGGGGTCACTATTGGATGTGTTGCAAGTCAAGGAATAATAGCTATCAGCCAAATTTAAATTAGTTTCAGAAGGAGCAATTAAGTCTGTAGCATTTTGCAGGAGGTAAGGTTAACTGATGAAAAGTTACTTTTAAAGGCAATAAGTATTGTAAAAAATAGATTGAAACACTTAGGCATTGGTAATCTACGTTTATCTGTATAACAGATAAAAGTAGGTTTTATTGTGAATATAACAGATATTAGATAGTATTAATAACAGAAAGTTAACTTCTTTTAGCCTTTGCTTAGAAAAGCAAATCCTACAAAGCAGTGAAACATAAGACAGTTTGTACTGGGTTTCGTGTTACCGGATAATTTTACTGGATTTCATGACCTGACTATAGAAATGATTTTTACAACGTTAATAATCAAAACCATTAAAAGATCAATAATCAAATATTCTTATATGTTTAACATTAGTTTTTTTAGTATATTACTTGCTTTTATTTTTGTTTCTTTATTTCTTTATGTTTTGTTATGTTTTTATATATTGTTTTATTATTATTACTTTGGTTATTACTTGTTTTTATTTTTGTTTCTTTATTTTTTTAATATTTTTTTATGTTTTTATATATTGTTTTATTATTATTACTTTGGTTATTACTTGTTTTTATTAATTTAACTTACTCTTAGATGGATGTTATTCAAGATGATGTTTTTAAAAACATTATATTACTCCAAACTGTTTTACAGGAGGTAATATTTAAAATTAAAAACTTTTTTTTTTGTTATCATGTTTTTTTTTCCACCCAAAAAATGTTTTCTTTTGGTTTTTGTCTAGATTTCTTGGTTTTTATCGATTTTTTTAGTATTTTTGATTACTTATTTTTTATATAATCAAAATGGGTTTACCTTTTTAAAAAAAAGCTAATAATTTTGAGATTATTAGATTTTATGTTAAAATAATCTAGTTTTTTTTAAAGTGTGAACATACCGCATACAGTTTTTTTTAAAGTGTGAAAACTGCATAACAGCATAACTATGTAAAGCTAACTAAAAATAAGTCATAAATAAATAATATTAGGAAATTATGAAAAAATAAAAATCTTGGTTTGCCAATCTTTTTCCAATGCCTTTTGCCGATGTTTGATAGTTCAATAGTTTTTTAGATATTTAATGTTAAATGTTATTGTTTTTTTTCTTTCTTTTTTTTTTTTTCTTTTTGTTTATTTCATTCATTAACTTTTTTTTTTACTTATGCTTTCATTACCTTATTACTTTTTTTTTTTTTTCAGATATTTCATTTTCTTTTCTTCTTTTAGAATATTTTTTTCTTTTTTGTTGATCTAAAATAATAATTTTTCGTTTAATTTATTAATTTTTCCTTTTTATTTTTTACCTTATAAATTCATATAAAAACAAAATTATTTAAGATTTAATTAGCTGAAATGCTCTTTTTCTGTAGTTTTTTTACTTTTTATCTAATTTTAAATGAGGTATTGTTATTTATTTTTGTCAATAAATTTCAAGTTGAAACAGAAATTAATAATTTTATTTTATTTTAACTTAGAATTCTGTATTTATTTGCTATATTCATATAAAGCAAAATTAATTAAAACTTAGTCAACTGAAAAGTCTGAAGTTTTTAATGATAGAAAATAGACAAATTTGTTTTTAAAAAATTGTTTTTATTGAAGTTTTTAATGATAGAAAATAGGGTGTTTTAAAAATAAGGGTATTTTTAAAAAAAATTTGTATGGAGAATTATATTAGATTAAGTTTTATTTTATTATTAAATTAAATTATTAAATTAATTAGAAAAAGGCTTTTTTTTTTTTTTTTTTTTTATAATAAGACATTTTTTCATAAAATGTTTTATGAAAAATGAATATAATTTTTTTTTAGCTTATGATCATTATGTCAATGAATATATTTTTTTGTTATCATTCATAAGGTTAAACACCAAAGTTACACTGCCTACAAAAGAATACGAGAAGTTATAGCAATGAAACAAAAGTGTGCATATGTTTTTTCAAATGAGCATCATATGTATGTTTTTTTTAAATGTTATTTTTATATTGTAGTGGAACATGGTAAGGCCAAAGATTGGTGTTTTATGGGTGTTGTGTTGGGTGTATGGGTGTTGTGTTGTTGGATGGTGTGGTTATAAGTGTTACTTTTTTAATTTAGTTGAACAAGTATAAAAATTTTATTTAGAAAAACATTCACATCTCGACAGAAAGGTGAAACAGCTAATGATTACAATGATAGATGCATCAGAGTAGCCACTAGGTAACTGTTGTTCATTGACTAGTTAATAGTTATGTTTGTTAAAAAATTTCTAGTTTATTAATTTAGGTTTCATAAAATTTCAAATTTCAGTTATTTAGGTAAGCACATTGGAAGTAATGCAAATAAAGGAAATGAAATAAAAGTTGTGCTTTTGACAAATGATAAACTTAATCAACAAAAAGCACATCAGGAAGGAATTAATGCATTTACAGGTTAGCTATGTTTTTATTTTATTTCAAAAAGTTTATATTCGCATTATTTAAAAAAATCTATAAAAAATATTTTGAAATGAAAAAAAAAGTAAGTTCATACCTAAAGCTTCAACTTTTCATATATGACTTGTTTGTTTATGTTTACTTTATATTTGTTTGGTTATGTTTACTTAAAGTATATAAATTATAAAATTAATAAATTTAGTTTTGCTTAATTACTTTCAGTAAAAGAGGCTCAGTTACCCATTATGCTTTTAAATTTATAAAAAAAGTTAAATTAACTTCCATTTTTTAAATTATTTTAATTTAAATACACAAGAATGTATGGAAGAATAGATTTGGCCCAACATATAAGCTTTTATAAATAGACGTTCTATTTTGCATCATTAAAATTTTAACTTATTTATTATTAAATACTTCACATTGGTATAATTAAAAAATTTTGCAAGATTGTGCCAATAATTTAACTTTTTTTTCTTTTTATTATTATATTTTTTTCAATTTTACAAAAGTTAAGGCTTTTAAAATTTTTAAATTAGTTTATAAATATAATAATTATACGTTTTTATTATTTCTATTTCTAGTTGATGAATATGTGAAAAACCTGAATGGACATTCCTACTTGATTGACAAATTAGCTAAAACTGTATATTTAGAAAAGGTAGAGAATATGTTAGTACTATCTTTTTTTTAAATTATTTTCACCTCCTAAAGGCCAAGGGGCTACTACTTTGAAAGTGACTGGGGTTGAAATTTGACTGGGGCCAGGGTCAAATTTGATAAAAAATAACTGGGGCTGGGTTTGTGACCAGGGCTGCATAAACATTAATACATCTTAAAGTAAATTTTTTTAATTCCAACTTCATATTATTTATATATATATATATATATATATATATATATATATATATATATATATATATATATATATATATATATATATATACATGCATATATATATATATATGCATGTATATTTATATATAAACATCATCATGATCAATATGATCATCATTATCATCATCAATATCATCATCATCATCATCATCACCATCATCAAGCTTTAGCCTTCCTCTTTTATGCTGTTTCCCTAATATAAAAAATCTTGAATAATTTGCATGGATACTTTAAAGGATATACATATATTTTTATCAATATTTTCACTCCCAGCAAGGCTGCAAGCAACCACTGGAAGAAAAAAGATGAAGTTTACAGTAGGTAACGATTAACAGACGACTTCAAAGATCGCAAATTGTATGAATTAGGAAAACAAGATACAGGGAGCGAATTCCAAAGAACTGATGTTTGAGGAAAAAAACTAGATAAATAAGAGTTTTTGGAGCACTTAAGAACAGTCACAGTAAAGGTATTAGATATACTTGAATGACGAGTAACACAAAAATGAATTTTAGTAGATGGCACAAGAGATGCTAACTCTTTAGAGCAGTGGCCATTTTAGTATTTATAGAAAAGGGAAAGAAAAGCAACATTATGGCGATGTGGTATTTGGCTGCAAGAGCAAGTCCAACTATGTTTAAAATGCATTTTTGCACCTTGTCTAAAAGAGAAAGTGCATCATTTGAAGATCTGCCCAGATATGGAAACAGTATTCCATACAAAGATGGATTTGAGATTTATAGAGATAAAGAATAGAATCCAAAGTAAAAAAGGGACACATACAATAAAGAAATGTAACATTAGCAGATGCTAATTTTGCAATTGATTTGATATATGGCTTCCAAGAAAGATTGGAAGTAAGAGTTAATCCTAGAAGATAAAGGGTAGATGACTCATTAAGTACATTACCATTCATAAATATAGAAAGATCTAGATTATTGCAATAATGATTGGTTGAAAAAAAGTTGAGTTTTATCTGAGTTAAAGTTCACCAGGCACTGAGAATCCCATGCTTTAGCATAATTGAGATCCTTTCAAGCTCAAATGCCCCCTTCAAGCAATCAGAGAGTGTTGCCTTCTTAGAATAAATATTAGTATCATCAGCGAACAGTGCCACCTTAGATGAAAGAATTTCTGGGAGATCCCTAATGTAAAAAAGAGTATAGGACCACAGATAAAACCTTGAGGAGCCCCTGAAGTTGTAGGATATAAAGATGAGTGCTGTCCATCGAGGACATCTTTTATGCTACGATTAGTATAGAAGGATTCAATAATCTTAAAGATGTTACCTGATACACCATAAGAAGAAAGCTTATGATCATTATATCAAATCTTATTAAAGGCTTTAGAAATGTCGAGAGCGATAACTTAACTTCTCCACATCTATCTAATGCATGATAAAACCTATCAGTTATTTGTGTTAACAAATCAGCAGTAGAATGAGAAGACAAAAATCCATATTGATGATCAGAAAGTAAGTTATTAGATACAAGATGAGAAATTAAGTGTTTGTTAATTGAAGACTAAAAAACCTTGCTTATAATAGGAAGAAAACTAAGGGGACATTAGTTGGACAAGTCAGATTGCTCTCCAGAAAAATAGGGATAACAGATGCCGCTTTCCAGCAGGCTGGAAAACAAGACTCTGATAGGCACTTGTTGAATCCAGCTCCAGGTAACATTTCTGCAAGACTAGGTACATTGAATAGGTATATTGTCCTGACGACAAGCTGTAGAAGAGTCTAAGCAGGAAATCACTTTGAGGTGACAAAATCTGAACCATACAAGAGTGGTGGAACTACAAATTTGCCCCAATTATAGGCATTGTTAAAAATTTTCTCCAAAAATCACGAGAGCCTAATTTTTGAGATAAAATATGAGATTTCGTGACCTGAGAATAGCAGGCTTTGGCATTAGACAAAACCTTTTTACAATGGTTTCTAGCATGGCCTTCTATAATAACAGGCCTTGATCACGCAAAATGCCAAAAAACTGATTGAACTTTTATTACTTTTTTTTCATTTAAGATTGTATTTTCATAAAGGTGTATTGGTAGTCTATGTTTTCAAATAAAAATCTTATATAAAGACAGAAATATAAAAGGAAAAAATTATAAATCGCCAAAAATGAAAAACACCATCAAAAATTGATTCGTGCAAAAAAAAAGTTTTAGCAATGTATCTCAACTGGGTAAATATTTACAAATCCAAATATATTGAGAGACATAAAGTCTACTGAGGAAATAAAAAGCATAACAAGAAAAAAGCATATTAAATTACAAAGCTAATTTTCATATGAATTATGATTTTTCAAATTAGTATTTTCGTTTTAGATTCTTTGCTTCTGCTGGGAGTAGTAATTAGTGCATAATTCTATAGCAAAATATTAGAATATATTCTGCATTACTTTTTTGTGATTTTAATTTGTATTAACTGCTATTAACTGAAATGAGTAACACAAAATGTTCTGCATAAAGAGCCAATAGCACCGTGAAAAAAAAATATATATATTGACCAATGGACAAAGGAATTTCATGTCCCCCTAAATTTTTATTTTGCTTTTTTTCACATAGTCGGCTACGTAAACTATAGCCACTAATATAGTTTTATTAACTGAGCTTTCAAGATCACGTATATTATCCAGTATTTCTTTTTCATCAGTAGAAATATCTCTACAACATATGACACAAATATGACCATCAATACTATCTACAAGAATGTCAAGTTGTAATATCAATTTAGTATGTTGAATAAGAATTTTTTCAATTACTGATTTAGCATTTATAAAGTAAGTACCTCTAGATCCCCTTCGAAGCTTAGAAAAAGCTTTTTCAAGTGGATCTGTTGAAAACCAACCTATTAAGACATACTTAGTTGGATCAATTCAGCCGTAGCATGTATGCTTTATTGCATTGCTGGTATCTAGTGTAAGCTATTTTACTTGCTTATCTGTAGAATTTATTAAATTTGACAGTTCAGCAATATCTCGTAGCAGTTGTAACTGTTGATCACCAACTGAGTAGAGTTCTCCACAAAACTCATTTCTAAAATGCCAGCACCAGGTGCTTTGACATTAACAACATTCCAAAAAGAAATAACTTTTTTGATACAGTAGTACTTTCAAATGCTTTATTTTCAATCTCTGGATGCATTCTTATGGCAGCTACTGTTTACTACTACACAACTACTACACATAAAACAGACAAACAAAACTTTACAGATTGTCTCTCTATTGGTTTTGGATAAACTGGCTTAGCTGCAATCTCAGAGAGTTTAAAAAGACTATTGCACTCAGTTTTATATAAAGTTTTCAAATCACTCCACTTAGCCAAAGCCAGTTCTCGATTGTGCAAAAATTAAAGCTTACCAGTCTTTTCTTTCAATCAATTGTTTTGTATAGATTTTAAGAGATGCACAAAATCATATAATAGATATAATCATGATGTTGTTAACCATGGTTTACTATCAACTGTTTTAAACATTTCAAAAAATTAATGATTTACAGGGTTGCCATAAGTATTTATTGCCAGTGTCTTACTATTATCAATATTATTTATTGTATCAACAATTTGTTGACATAGAGCAAATTGAAGATTCAGAGGAAAGATTTGCAACAGGTCGAGCTTTACATATATATTCTGGACCTCCAAAAAGACATTTAATTATAAATGATATTGTTTGAGCTAACTTTTCAGGGTAGTTTACTGCATGACCAAACAAGGCACCTCATTGGTAAAGTAATGAAGCTTTGATATAAACTTCATCAATTAAAAGTATGGAAGTTCTTTTCAATGGATCTAAATTCATACATATACTATTTATAAAATTTAGTTCCTCCATTAAGATTATTTTTGACGGTGTTTAAGTCCGTATACTTGGCCACTTGTAGTCAATACACATCGTATAAACTTTGTCACATAATAACTGGAGTATATAAAACTTTACCTTCATTAACTTTTCTCATAGCATTAAGGTGCTCAAATAGAAATTTTGACTTATGTGAACTTTCTTTATTCTTTAAAAATCTAACTGCTTCAAACAATCGTATAAACTTCGTCACATAGCAAAATACTTGTATGCTCTACATATAATAACTGAAGTATATAAAACTTTACCTTCATTAACTTTTCTCATAGCATTAAGGTGCTCAAATAGAAATTTTGACTTATGTGAACTTTCTTTATTCTTTAAAAATCTGCCATAAATAAAGCTGATTTTATTTTTATTAATTTTAATTTGTTTACAGTTGAAAATGAAATGTGCCATTATAGTAAGCTAGAAATGAATAATCATTGAAAATATCTAAAAGAAATAATGGAACACCAAGTTTGTACATTTTTGATTGCTTCAAATATTTGCTTTCAAAAGTTGCCTCATCTAGCCAATGCAGTCGACATACTGCTATATAGTCTGAAACATTAGAATCTGTTCTTGGGATAGCATCGCTCCATCTTTTTCTCTCCTCTGGATTCTTCGGGAATTTATAAACTGATATTTTGTTGAAGTAGAGTGATAGTTCAACTTGCAAAGAAGTATGCAGCATTTTAAAGACATTTTAACTATTAAAATATCTTATCATTAGTATGACAACACTTTTACGTCTTGAAGTTATGATGTCTAATTTATAAACTAATTAAATTTAAAAGATTTATCAAAAAACCAACAACAACTATATTGGCTGAAAAAAAAATGGAAAGGACTTGGTCAATTTGATCAGAAATAACATCAAAAAAAGTGCATTCTTTTTTGCATTTCTTGCTGCAGTCAAGAGATGAAGAATAGCAATATAGAACATAGTGATAAAGGTGATAGAGTGAAGTGGTGCTAAACGAAAGCACATTAAAGAATAGTCTGTGAATTCAAACCTAGTTCAATGACAAATGGGTGAATTCTTACGAATGTAAACGCTCAGGCCCAGCATGTGACAATTGGAGTCTTTACAAATTAAAGGAAGATAACCATCAACACTAAGATCACAAGATGAAACAGACTCAAATTAATCTCACAAAGAGCAAGTAGGTCTGGTGAACTTTGCAAGAGATAAAACTTGACAGAAGAAAAGTTACTTCAAAGACCACAAATGTTAGTAAATGATAGATTTAGAGAACCTTTTTTATGTTTTATAATTTTTGATAGTTTAGTTGTTTTTAAATTTATTAGAGAACTTGGCTCAAAGCACAAATAGTACTCAGTACATTATTTAATAATTCAAGCAATTGTCTCATTACTATTAGTAAACCCTAAGCCGTAACAAAGGGCTCCAAATGTGGCTTCAACAATGTACACAAAAAGGACTAATAAGGACACCATCCATGCGCAACATGGGACTGTTAATACTCTGATTCTTTACAGTTGTTGATGGAATCAGCCTCTCTGAGAGCTACCACAGAGTTCTTAAAACCTGATTACCAGCCGGCCTCAGATCCATAAAACTGAGTTTTAGAGCTGTACCCTCATTAGGAGATAATAGAATGAGTCTTTACGCCTAGTCATAAAACCAGAGACACAAGCAAAACCCATGCATTCAGTGAAGAAGATCTAAATAACAATGAATGCTGATTCAAGATCTTAAACTGGAAACAACCTATTATAAATACATCTACGCCAGCCCAATAGATGAAGAAGAGGTGCAAGGCTGTTCAACAGATAAGATCTGTTCACTCCTTAAGTCTTTGCCTAGGAGACCTTCTACAAGACAGTAGCCGGATGCATTTAGCGTCTGTCCAAGATAAGTATTTTTATTGAGACACCATCTCTAATCTTTATTCAACCAAGAGCCCCAAGGCAGGGGGTGTTTTATGTCAGAGTTGGATTCTCCTAGCCTTTGCCTAAAAAAGGGTATCCTACCAGGCAACAGGACATGGAGCAGGTTGTACTGGGTTACATGTTACCAGTAGCAGGATAACCTCACCTGACTTTCATATTATTTAGTTCATATTAATTCAATCTTAGTTCATTAATTCAAGTTTAGTTCATATTAATTCAACTATTTTATATCTATTCTATTTTGAAATTTAATGTTATATATAATTTAAAAGTACATTTATCAATATTCTTAAATTTCATATAAGTTTGTGAAGTTGTTTACGTGAGAACGCACACACTTTACATTTTACACTCAATATCAGCCTTTGCATAGCTTTCGGGTGAACTTTTTTGGAAGCTCTAATCCATTTATTAAGTCTTAGATGTTTTTTAGCTTTTTTTACATTGAACCTTAGTTTTCCTTTGGCAATAGCCCAATATGTTTCGGTAGGACGTAATTCAGGACAATTTGGTGGGTTTCAGTGTTTTTCAATGAAATCTACTTTATGTTCTCTGAGCCAGTTTAAAGTTGTCTCAGAGTAATTACGTTATGCTAAATCGAGCCAAAGTAATGGATTACTTGTATAAGATCTTAAAGATGGCAAAAGGCATTCTTTGATGTATATTTTAGTGTTAATTATTCCCCTAGTCACAAAACAAGATGTTTATTCCCCGCATTCACCAACTGCTTGCCAAACTAAGAACTTTTAAGCCAATTTTTCCATTTCAATGCATTTATATTGGGAATTCAGTTTCTTGCGATTAATTATTGAATAATACTGGTGTCCTGGAATATTTAATTATTGAATAATACTGGTGTCCTGGAATATTTAATTATTGAATAATACTGGTGTCCTGGAATATTTGTGTCCTGGAAGAGATTGCAAATATGCAGCATAATAAGTTTCATCAATAATCAAACAAGATTTTTTAGCACATAATTTTCTATAGAGCAGCTTTAAACAACAAATTGCAACATTTTCTTGCTTTTCTTCACAATTCGTTTTATAAGATTTGCAGTCACAATTTCTCTTCACTCTTTGTATAGTGGAAACTATTATCTTAAATTTATTTGCTAATGTTCAAACAGAAATCTCCGGATTTCTAACAAGATCTAGTCAAACAAAAAAATTTTTCTTCCGCTTTCTGATTTCCTTTTGATAGTATCAGTGTCCTTAAATCGTTTCACAATGCTCTGCTCTGTTCTCAAAGCAATCTGCAACTTTTTAGAAATTGTTTTGTTTGATACACCAGGATTTTCAACCAGAAAATGCAAAATTTTTTCCTGCTTCTTATCTTGATTTAATGACATTTTAGTTAAAACTAATTGTTTTGATAACAGAGTTGTTTAAATTTTAAATAACACTAATACAATGATATTTTAAAACAATTAGCTAATTAAAGTAATGCACAATTTCTGTAAACACCACATTTTTTTCTGGAAGTGTCTTAAAGCTCATTCATACCATATATAATGCACTCTGTCCAACATTTGTTACTTCTACCTCCAAGTTTTGTTACCTCTACCATTTTCTCCTGAAGCTGCTACCCAAACCACTTTAATTTTCTCTAACAAATGTTGTTTGATAAAAAAATTTAATAGCTCCTTTTCTTGTCTTATAATCTTATTACTTTTCCCTAGTAAGTGACCGGGGCCCCAGCCCCAGCTAAAAATGAGACTTTTTGCAAACCCTGCAAAATTATAAGATTTAGCAGAGGTTGATAGCCAGGGCTAGAAAAAAATTTATAATACTTAATATATTATAATTTTATGCTTACATTTACTATTTATTAAATGCTTGCATACATTTATATATTTTTAAACTGTAATTTACTTCCAACAAGATTGCAAGCAACCACTATTAAGTTATGAGTTACTTTAAAATAGAGAATAAGTTAAAATACTAGGAAATGTATAATTGAAGACTAAAAAGTTGTAAGTTGTATAAAAAAGGAAAACATAAAGATGGGTAAGAGTTATAAGATTTTTTTGATGTTCAAGGAAAAAAACTGGATTAATAAAAGTTTTTATAGCATGAAAGGACAGTAAAAAAATGCTACTTGTTGAATAAATAGCAAAGCAAAAATGAGTTTTGGTTTAGCATTATAGAGATGATAGCTCGTTTGAGCATTGACCATGATTTTATTTGTAGAAAAAAGAAAGAAATGCAACATTACAACAATGAGAGAGTAGCTCAAGCTTGACAGATAAAGCAGGTCTAATTACATTTACAATGTGCTTTTAGACTTTGTCTTAGAGTTAGAGAGTTGCAACAAAAATATCGCAATAATATTGACATTCCTATTCAATATAGGAATGCCAACATTATTGCAATATTTTTTTGCAGTAAATAAATAAGTTTTGAAGTCTAACAAAAGTTGCGGATTTTAAATCCAGAATTAAAATCCATAAGCCACTGCAAGCCTTAGGCTGTTACATAAGAGAGATTTAAAATTGGCTGCTTGTTCTAAGCAATTAAAAAGTGAAGATTTGTTGTCAAGACAAGAATATAAAGTTGAATTGTCAGCAAATAGAGTCACTTTAGATTTGATGAAAATTGTTGTTATAGATAAGAAATAATACAGGAGCAAAGATAGAACCTTGTGGTACCTTTAAAGTTACTTGAAATAAAGAAGAGGGTAGGGCTTCAAGAATAACTTTACTACTGCAGTTAGAAAGAAATAATTTAATAAACTCAAAACCTTTATATAAAAAAACTTGTAAAAGAGTGAAAATTAATTGTATGATAGTTGGAGAGGTCAAAGTGTTTTCTTGAGTTTTGAAAAATTGGAACATATTTAGCACATATTATCAAGGCTATGATGGAAATCTATTCTGGAGCACAAACTGTAGAAGTGTTTAATTGAGAATCAACTTTAGCATTATAAGCCAAAGTGATTTCCATGTTTAACAATGGGTTAATCTGTTTAACTGTCAGGATGAGTATGGCAATTATATTCAAGAGTCAAATTAGAGTAAGATTTCTTTGCAAATAACTTTGCTTTATTCTGGAGAGAAGTAAAAAGATCAGACCCATGAATTAGAAATTAAATGTTAGACTTACTTTAGTTAATGACACTGTTGAAGACTAACCAAAAGTCTCTAGAACCTAACATCTGAGATAAGATATAAGATTTAGTAAACTGAGAATTGTAGAGCTTAACATCAGACGGGACTTTTTTACATTGGCTTCTTGCAATAATAAAAGGACACTTGTTCTTAAGAGAGATGCTTTTGTAAAAAAGATTAAAGAAATGATTAATGTTGAAAAATATTTTTCAACATTTTTTGATAAATAAAGTAATAAAAGCTTCCAAGATGCACTTTATGCATACATATTATGGATATAAACATATCTGTTTGCTATTTATTTAGATGCTGGCATACAGATCCTTTCATTGTTATATAAACTTTGGTATTTAAATGGTGTAGTATTTGCTGAAAGAGATGGTCTGATGGATGTGTGGTGTGACTCAAGCAAGACAAGAAAAGGAGGCATAATCTTATATAGATTTAAAAAACAAATAACGTTTGTTAAGAAAGATTAAAGTAATTTAGGTATAAGCATGTAGAGAGGTAGCAGCTTCTGTAGAAAATGACAGTGGTAGAAGTAAGAAAATTTGAAGAGAGTGCCTTATTGTATAAATGAGCTTTAGGGGAAAAAAATGCTCTAAGTTGTTTATATTAAAGAAACAGCATAAAAGAGGAAGGCTAAAGCCTGGCGATGATGATGATGATGATGATGATGATGATGATGATGATAATGATGATGATGATGATGATGATGATGATGATGATGATGATGATGATGATGATGATGATGATGATGATGATGATGATGATGATGATGATGATTATAATGATTAAAATGATATTTATATATGCATATATATGTTGATCATAATGATATTTATATATATGCATGTATATACAAAATATAATATGAATTTTGAATTTAAAAAAAAAAACTTTAGGATGTATAAATGTTTATGCCGCCCCAGTCACAAACTCAGCCCTGGCCCCGGCTATATTTTATCAAACCTGGCCCTGGTCAAATATCAACCCCAGTCACTTACTACTTCTCCCCAGAGTAAGGCAGAGGTACCTTTTTTCTAATTTGACTCTTGAATCTAATGGCCATACTCTTCCAGCCATTCCAGTTGAACAGATTAACCCATTGTTAGACATCCAAATCACTTTAGCTTTCAATGCTAAAGTCAATTCTCAATTTTAATTTTCTACAGCTTTTGGTTAAAACAACAATTCCATCATAGTCTTACAAAAGTGTTCTCCAGAACTTTCTTCAATCCTGGCTAAACTGTTAAGTGCTAAATAAGTGGTTCCAATAATTAAAAACTCTTGAAAACACTGACTTTTCTAATTATCCTACAATTAGTCTCCTCTCTAGTATTAATTTCTTAGTAGAAAAGTTTTAAGGTTATTAAATCATTTCTTTGTAACTGCAATTTTAAAGTTCTTGAAGGTCCAAACTGTTGTTGAATTATTTACTGCATTATTTGCAGTAAATAACTCAACAGTTATTTACTGCAAATAATTGTCAAAATATTGTTGATATTCCTATATTAACAAATAACGAACCTCTCACTCTCAGACAAAGTCCAAAAGCATGTAGCTGGGCCTGGTTTATCTGCCAAGCTTGGGCCACTCTCCCATTGTTGTAATGTTGCATCTCTTTCTTTTTTCTACAAATACAATCATGGTCACTGCTCAAACAAGCTATTATCTCTAGTTCGATCAACCAAAACTCATTCTCGCTTGGCTTGTCATTTAGCAAAATTACATCCTTTTACTGTATCTGTCTCTCCATGGTATAAATTTTTTTATTCATCTAGTTTCTTCACACATCAACAAAATCTCAAAACTCTCACTCATCTTCATGTTTTCCTGATCATACAACCTCCAACTTTTTAAGTCTTCAGTTAACTGTTTCCTTTTTCTTTAATCCTATTCTTTGTTTTCTAGGAACTCATAACTTAATAGTGGTTGCTTGCAACCTTGTTGGAAGAAACATATTAAGATAAAAAGTGGCAGTATAAAAATAATTGTTGAGGAAACCTCATGATTTTACTGCACATCCAAGTACAAGTTTTTAGTGACGATATAAATGTATATCCATTGTCATTATGATAATATATCCATTGTCATTATCCATGAATATTATCATTACAATCATTATTCTTTATTATTTTAGCTTCAGTTATGTACAACAAAGTAAAGCATAAAGTTGAAGTAAAATAAAAACATATGTTTACGCGTAATACGTAAAAAAATACGTGTTTAATACGTAATAACATGAACATTTTCAAAAGCATTTAAAAAATCATATACAGAGTTTGTAATCAATATTGATTACATTATTTTTTTGTTTTTGAGTTATTAAGTTGTTAATATTTATTTCAACATTGTTCTGATGAAAATACGTTTCCCCTACTTTTAACATAATAGTTGTGCCACCATATCTTTTTATATAATCCTAATTATAAACTTAAAGATCATTCTGAAGTCCTATGTCACTTATAAATTTAAATACTATTTCCATTTTCAAGTCTATTATATTTACTTTATTTTCTATTATATTTATTTATTTCAAGTCTATTATATTACTTTTCAAGTCTATTAATAAATTTAAAAATACTATTAGTACTTGTAGGTGAATTTTTTTTTTTTAAATAACCATATAAAAACCTCATTTGACTAAATGCACTTTAAACAATTTTTTTTCAATTTTAGAATGAAGGAAATGCTATATTTCCAGAACATCTGCCACTTTCTGATATTCAAAATGGTGTTAAAAGTGGAAAATATTTACAGGTTAGTCAAGCTTGAAATATTAACAAGTTTATTTAAAAACATTAAGATAGCTAAAAAATATAATAAATATAATATTTTAATATAAAATTTTTATTTTCAGGGTACTTTTTTTGCAAGCAGGTAATACTTTTTTGCTTTAAAGTTTTGATTTCTCAGTTTTTGAAATTTTTTATAAAATATATATATATATATATATACATATATATATATATATATATATATATATATATATATATATATATATATATATATATATATATATATATATATATATATAATATATATATATACCCAGTATATTCTCCATTTAGCCAGCACTTTTGCGCTCAAGTCTTTTCGAGCCAACCCACACATCTGCAAAAACTTTAGCAAGCGCATAAAAAAGCGCTTGCCAAAAAAATAAATCATTTTAACAGTTTTTTTTTTAATTGATTTATCTAGTATTTATTCAAAACATTATTTTCGCTATTTTTATTTTAATTTAAATGGCAGAAAAAAATGATTTTATAAGATAATGCAGGCTAATTTAAAAATCATTCTGTCAGCGCTTTCTCGTGCACTGGCATTAAATTTCAAATGGAGAAGACTTTATACTCCCTAAAGACATATTTTTATGGGTAGCTCAAGACCCTTAAATATCAGAAGGGTTTCTATAATTATCAAAAAAATAGTTCTTCAAAATCATCATTTTATAAAAAAAATTATTATTTTAGATTTCACTGCCTAGAAAATGCCATTTTTAAACTAAAAATTAAAAATATGCATTTTTACAAAAAGTATTTGTTGTAATTTTTTCTCTTAATGTTATATATATATATATATAAACTTCTTTAAAACATCAGATAATACGAATTCTCTCAATACTATATAATATAATATATATATATATATATAATATATATATATATATATATATATATATATATATATATATATATATATATATATATATATATATATATATATTATATATTAGGGTGTCCCACTTTTAAACTGACCAAAATATTTTTGTTAGCACTCATTCTTAATCATCATCATTAGGTCCCAGCACCCACCAAAAAAATTTTTAGACTTCTAAGTACATTGGTTCAGGTAGAAGCAGGTTTCATATGAGAGGTTGCGTGATTATTCATAAATTTTACAGAATTCTTTCAATTTTTAGACATTTTTGGTCTAAAAAAATATTTCAAAACATCAAACGGAGAAAATAATATTATGTTCTAAACTATAATGTAATTTTAATGCATTTAAATGACCTTAAACGTGTTTTTTTTAATAAAATTTTAATTTTTAGGCCTGCTGAAAACAAAAAAATACCAATACTCATTATAAAATTGTATCCTATCATTTTAAATGTTAAAACATCTGCAATTTTACTAATTCATATGTCGTTTTTTATTTTCTTTTTTATTTGATGTGATTTGATTGATTTCTATTACATTTGATTTTTCAGAAATATCTAAATTAAAAAAGATATATAATGGATAGTGATGATGATGGAACCCTCCGCAGATCCTCTAGGACCAGAAAAGGTCAGAGTGCAGCAAGAGAGAGAACTGAGGAGAGTTCCAAAGAGCCTTCCTTATGCCAAAGTCATTCTTCTTTGAGAAATACCTCTCCTAGAACTAGCAGGAACCATCAGCCAGGATCCTCATGTACATCCCAAAGCAGAAGTCCAGCTCCTCAACGAACCAACAGGAGTAGAAGAACACTCTACTTGCTTCAGCATCCCCTTCATATGTTTGCACCAAACAGGTTATATTTTTTATTTACTTTTAAAAAGTATTAGAAAAAGCTGAGTAAAATTGTCTATCAAAAATAGTTGTATGTAGAAAAACAATGTAAACCTACTTTTAATTTTTTTAGACTACCCACAATGGGAGAAGTTTGTCGTCGAATATATTGGCTAAGATCAAAGAACTATAAACAAAACTTATCCTGTGCACAAATGTCAGGGTCAAGATTTATGGTTTGCAGTGAAGGGGAGTGTGAACTTATAAACAGAGGGGAATTCACTGGTGTATGTATACTCAGAGAACTGTTAAATCTTTGGGACAGGGGTGGTTTTGATTCAAAATTTCGGTTAACAGAGCAAGTAGTCAAGGAAAAGCTTGTACAATCTTATGATCGCTACCAGAAACTATGCAAAGTTAGAACCCTTTATGAAAATAGAGAGAAACAGGAGCAATTAAATAAAAAAAAACAGGATTTTGTAAATGAGGCAAACTGTACATTTCAAGTTTATAAAACAGATATCTTAAATCTGATCAAAAATGATGAAAATAGAGACAAAGATGCAAAAAAAGAGGACATTGAGTTCCTGAAGAAAGCATTTAGAGGTGAAATGGTAAAGTTTGACAACAGTAAAGACAAATCTTATCATGACAGAATTAAAGATGGAGAAAAAAGAATGTTTGATATGATAGAGAGAATGCATAGAGAAGAACGGGAAAAAGAGAGACGGGAAAGGTCAAAGAAGAAAACAATAGAGGAAAAGGAAAGAATGACAAATTTTGAGATGGAAGTATCATTTTCATCAAGTGGAACAAGTGCAACTGATAATGATAGTGATTTTGAGCCTTCACCAAAAAAACAGAAGATTAGTAAAGATAGAGTTTGCCTGCAGCTTTCAATGAATGACATTCTTGACAAATGGGTTCCATTCTTGACCAGGTATAAGGCAAGCGTTAGAGCAGAAACCTCACTCCTGGCCTCACTTTTCAGTATCGCTGGTGTTGATCTCAATACAGTTCCTGTATCAAAGAGTGGTCTGCATAGAAACAGAAAGATTGTTATAGAAAATGAAGCAGAAATGGTCAGAGAAGAAAATCTAGACAAAGTACGAGATTTAAAGGTTGTCCTTCACTTTGATACAAAACTTGTCAAGCATTATAGAACTGAAAAAAAAATGTCTGAAACTGTAGAAAGGCTAGCTCTCAGTCTTTCATCACTCCAGGTCAATGAACCCCTAGATTTCTTGCTCAGAGTTTTAGAAATTAAGTCATCTAAAGGACAGGATCAAGCTATTGTTATTCAGAACATTTTTAAATACTATGAGCTCACTGACCAAAATCATTGGTTGTAGTGCAGATACAACTGCCTCTAACACTGGAAAGTACAATAGTGCTATAAAGTTCCTGGTGGATCATGTGCTTCAACGACCAGTGCTTTGGCTCTTCCACCTTGGGGGTCATGTACCTGGTTTCCAATTCAAGCAACCAGGTGCACATCATCATGCCAGATTCATGGCTGACTGCCTATACTTGATGACCATGCAGCTGACTTCGAAGATAAATTCAAAATTGAATAAAAGTGAGAAAGATATGTTGCAAATGTCAACTGACTTTATTGTCACATTTTATGGATCATACTTCCTGAAGTCTCCTATTGCAGCCCAGGCACCATCAAATGATTTGGATGCTTTCAAACTGTCTTTAGAAATGATGTCAAATGAGCTATATAAATCCAAGTATGGTCCCCTGGCAAAAAAGCTCCATTCAAGCCCGGTTCGTCATAGTTGGTACCTGACCCCTCAGTTGGTTA
The DNA here is from genome assembly GCF_038396675.1 of Hydra vulgaris. NCBI lineage: Eukaryota > Metazoa > Cnidaria > Hydrozoa > Anthoathecata > Hydridae > Hydra > Hydra vulgaris. The sequence continues at coordinate 24,608,807 of NC_088931.1, forward strand.
TTCTTTCAATAGCAAATGGTGATCTAGATTCAAAGGAAAGAACTGAAATAGCTCTAAAGCTGATAAGCTTTGATCCTCCATCACTTGATGAGTTCAGTACAGAACAACCAGATTCACCAACACATATACTTCCCATGTCAGTTTTGTCTGATTTTGTTACAGAGGAGTCCTGGCTGATATTTACTTACTTAGGTATTTCTAGAGAAATGATAAAAACATGGATAGATGATAACTTTAATGTTTCAAATGTTTCATATACAAATTTTCAAAATCAAGTAGCAAACCTTGCAGTGGTCAATGATAGGGCTGAGCGCCACATTCGACTTGTTCAAGATTTTGTGGCTCAAACCCATGATGAAGGATTACTACAAGACACAATGCAAGTTGTAACTAAAAACAGAAAAGAAGTTGGAAAAGATATGAAAAAAACTGATTTTATGTGATTTTTAAAGATTTTGACCTTTTTATTGTTGCTATTTTGTGATAAATACTCATTTGTGATTTTTTAAAAAGCTAAAAATTAAGGAAATATTTTTTTTAGATCAAAAATGATTGAAAAATGAAGATGTTTGCGATATTTTTTTCAATAATCACGCAACCTCTCATATGAAACCTGCTTCTACCTGAACCCATGTACTTAGAAGTCTAAAAATTTTTTTGGTGGGTCCTGGGGCCTAATGATGATGATTAAGAATGAGTTCTAATGAAAATATTTTGGTCAGTTTAAAAGTGGCACACCCTAATATATATATATATATATATATATATATATATATATATATATATATATATATATATATATATATATATATATATATATATATATATATATATATATATATATATATATGTATATATATATATATATATATATATATATATATGTATATGTATATATGTATATATATATATATATATACATATATATATATATATATATATATATATATATATATATATATATATATATATATATGTAGAGGTTCCGAGTTCGATCCCCACCACGTCCCTGGTAGTACCACGCTCAACTTGTTTCTCCGCGCAGCGGCCTTGTTCATCAAGATTTGTGTTTCGGAGTTATAGAGTTGAGAGAGGGTTATAACCACTATTAAGTAGCCTCCTCATCTGTAGTGGCCTTCTCGGCCTTGAGGAGGTGAATAACAATAAAATATATATATATATATATATATATATATATATATATATTTGTTTATATATATATATATATATATATATATATATATATATATTTATATATATGTGTATATATATATATATACACACACACACACACACACACACATACAGTAGACAAAAAAATAAATGGCACAAGTTTTTTCTTTTTTGAAAATTCGCATATGTTACGTTTTCAAGGGAAAAAACTATAAATTATTTGAAAATAGCATTATATTGAAGAATTGTATTCAAAAATTGCCTAATATAAGTTCATATGACATAGAAAAATCAACTGTACTTATATTCATCAAATATTTTCTCGCAAAAAAAAAAAAAATGGCACAAATAAGAAAATTTCCAAATTTTAAAACAAAATATTACTTTTCAATATTTAGTAGGGCCACCTTTTGCAAAAATAACTGCTTGCAGATGTCGAGGCATCGATTCCACTAGAGATTTGATTCCTTCTGGAGTTATTTTCTCCCATGCTTTAACTATGGCTGCTTTCAGATCATTTTGACTTCTGTAAGCTTAATCTCTAATTTTCTGGTCTGTCGAATGTACCACAAATGCTTAATTAAGGTCAGGGGACTGTGCAGGCCATTCGATCACATTAATGTCATTCTTTCAAAAATGTTACTTTGTTGCTATGGCAGAATGTTTTGGATCATTGCCTTGTTAAAAGACGAAGTTATATCTAAATTTACGAGCAAAGGGCTTCAAATTTTGCTTAAAAAACATATAGCATTAAGTGTTTCATCATTTAACCTTGACCTTAGTTTAGTGACAAATTGACCACTTGCAGAAAATAACCTTTCAGCCTCCACACTTGCTACTTGGATTGACTTCAAAGCCGTGTGCAACAAATCTAAGTTGCTTGTTCGTTTTTTTGTTAGCTCAAATACTGCCATTTCTTTGAGCATTAGCTTGGAAGTTGATTCTGTTTTTTGTCAGTTTGGTGAAACCCCTTCGACTGTCTTTCTGATGGAGAACTTAAGCTCTTCTGACAAGGAAGTAAATTGTTGTTCTTGTTTCTGATTAGTTTCATTATCTGACAAATTTTTCTCATCTATAGACTCACTAGTATTTACTATGACTCACAGTATTTTTTTGAAAAAGATCAAAAAAATAATTGCTGCCCCAACCTTCATTTAATCTAGCAGCAGTCCATTCTAGTCCCATGGCATGTTCTACCTAGATAGTAAGTTGTTGTATGCACTGATGCCCTCGCCTTTCTCAATTTATTATGATGTCAGATTACTTAGCTATATGTGGCGCACTTAGCTTAGTGTACTTTTGTGTTTTTATACTGTGCACTTAGCATAAAAAGCATTGATGATGTCCTGCTGAAATAGGCTTGGGTTTGGGCAAGTATCATTTAGATTAGGGGTGGTAAACAATTAACAATTAATAAAAATTATACATTGAGCAATTAATTAGCAAACGATTAACCAACTAATTTTTTGCTTTAAAGTACTATAATTGTTATAGTTTTTTTTTATTAATATTTTGTTGTTATAATAACAAAATAGCATTTTTTAAGTAACAATAACAACTGTTTTCACTTTTTTAGTACCAGTAAAAAAATGTAAACAAATAATACAATGGGACTGTAGAGAAGCCTAATCACCATTTACAATGTCATCTGGAAAAAGTTGTTCTGACATTTGGAAGCATTTTTCATTTGAAAACAAAGCGAAATCATTGTGCAAATGCAAATATTGTTCAGTCAAAATTAAATACCGTTCATCGGCTTCAAGTTTCTTATATTGTTTAGAGCACAAACATTTTTGAGACCAAAATTGTTTCAGACCGAAATTTCAGAAAAGACAAAAACTACACAGCCAATTGTTGCTGCCTACTGTAATAAAACAGGTAACAAAGCTGAAGAAGTATTAGCTCATTTAACAGCTGTAGATCATATTTCTTTTGCAAATTCGTAAATTTGCAAAAGAAATATGATAAATATTAAAAATATTAAAAAGGCTGGAAAGCTCAAGGACTTAAAATCCTTGATTATCGACATACTATAAAGGCAACTGTTATGAACTACGCAAACTCAATAAAATTAAAAATTGCTCAAGAGCTTTACCAAAAAATATAACTGGAGAAAGGTCTTCAATTTCTCTTGATGAGTGAGCTAGAAGGTATTTGTGTCTTAATGTACATTGTTCAGGCAAATTTTATTATGGTCTTGGAATGATTAGAATAAATGGTTCAATGCCTTTAGAAAGAGCAGTTAATATTGTTATTGAAAAGTTAAATGATTATAGCTTAAATTTGATCAATGATATCTTTGGGTGTGTTAGTGATGGTGCATTAGGGTGGTGCTAAAAATAACTTTTTTTGAAAATGTCAGCTGACACCCCTTAAATGTGTTTTATATAATAAAATAATACTGGATTAAGAAAATTTTTGATAAAAATTTTTTTTACGGGTGCCACAAGACCCTTTTACATCAAACAGGTCTCTAATATTATAAAAAAAAGTTTTTAAAAAGTATGTAATGTTGGGTCTCAAATGATGCAAAATTAAAAAGTTCAGCAACAGAAACAACTGGAGAAAAACTAATTATGGAAGAGCTAGATAAAAATAAAGAATCTTTTTCCAACCCTGATGATGAAAATAAATAATGCTGGAAGGAGGAAAGTATCAGCTTTGTTGATAAGGAAATGCAATTTAATGAGGACTATAGTATTATTATATCAAAGGTTCGTAAAATTGTCTGTTTAGAAAATTATCACTTAAAATGATACCCTTCAAAACGTTTGTAGATCAGATTTTGAAAAGAGCTTAGGCCTATTCTGGATACTAAACAAGATGGAATTCTCTAATCAGTATGTTAAAACGATTTTTGGAATTAAAAAATGTTAATTGAAACACCATATGTTAGATATATTCAGAACAAATTTGATTTTATCAGAAGAAGAAATAAAACACATTTCTGATATTGTTCAGCATCTTTATGTTGTGAGTTAAGTGTGATGGCATTGGGAAAAGGAGACTGTGATCTAATAAAATCTGACATAATTATTTTGTTTTTACTACAAAATCTTAGAGAACAAAATACTAACATTGGTTAAAAACTATTAAATGTAGTCTCTGAGAGAATTACTGAAAGAAGAAATTGCTAAATTAGCTTGAGATATTTGTTTCTACATGAGGAAGTAGAAGCAGCACCTTAGTCTGACATTCAATCTACTTGTAATGTAGTACCAATAAGAAAAAAAACTGAAGAATTAGCAGAAATGATATCAAATATAACTTTAACAACAGTAAGAAATAAAGGACAAACTTACGATCATATCTGATGAAAAAAGCGAAATAAAATCATAAGAAGTTGTATTTCCTTTTTTTAAACTGTAAGAATTTATTTGTAAAAATTAATTGAAATACCGATTAATCCACCACCATGATATGATAGCTCCATAGATATGAATACTGTAACAAAAAAAAAAAAATTTTAATTCTTTTTTCTGAAATTCTGTTTGAGTTAAAGTTAGCATTTTATTTTCATTTATAAATTACCTGTCAGGTCAGGTTATCCTGTGACTGGTAGCATGTAAACCAGTACAATCTGTCTTGGGGCTCTTAGTTGAGTAAAGGCTAGAGATGGTGTCTCTATAAAAAAGATTTTTACTCATCTTGGGCAGATGCTAAACGCATCTGGCTACTGTCTTGTTGAAGGCCTCCAAGGTAAAGACTCAAGGGGTAAAGAGGTTCTTTCTATTGACCAGCCTCTCACCCTTTCTTCATCTATTAGGCTGGCGCAGATATATTTTTAATACATTGTTTCCAGTTTAGGATGTTGAACGCTGGATCTTCTTGACTCAATGCATGGATTTTGCTTGTGTCTCTGTTTTTATGACAACTCATTCTATTATCTCCTAATGAGGGTACAGCTCTAAAACTCAGTTTTATGGTTCTGAGCGCGGCTAGTAGTCAGGTTTCCCAAACTCTGTAGTAGCTCTCAGACAGGCTGATTCCATCAACAGCTGAAAAATATCAGAGTACTAATAGAGCCACGTTGCGCATGGATGGTGTCACTGTTCGTACTTTTGATGTGCATTGTTGAGGCCACATTTAGAACCCTTTGTTACGGCTTTGGGTTTATTAATAGTAATGAGGCAATTGCTTGGGCTATTAAATAGTGTACTGAGTACTATCTATGCTTTGAGTCAAGTCTTTAAAAAATTTAAAATGACTAAAGTACCAAAAACTATAAAACGCAAAAAATTATTGTCATCACAAAGTTCTTTAAACCTATCATTCACTAATATTTGTTGTTTTCGAAGTAACTTTTGTTCTGTTGAGTCTTATCTCTTGCAAAGTTCACCAGACCTGCTTGCTCTTTGTGAGACTATTTTGAGTTCAGCTGTCTCATCTTGTGAACTTAGTGTTGATGGGTATCTTCCTTTAATTCGTAAAGACTCCAATAGTCACATACTTAGCATGTGCATTTACATTCGTAAGAATTCACCCATTTGTCAGGAAACTAGGTTTGAATCCACAGATTATTCTTTTACATGCTTTCATTTAGCACCACTTCACTCTATCGTCTTTCTCTTTGTTCTATATCGCTCTCCTTCATCTCAAGACTGCACTCTTTTTGATTATTTCTGATTAAATCGACCAAGCCCTCTCTCTTTATCCATCAACTAATATTGTTGTTGTTGGTGACTTTAATGCTCATCGCACTGAATGGCTTGGCTCTAGTGTCTGACACTGCAGGCATTAAAACCCTCAACTTTTGTCTTTCTCAATCCCTAACTTAAATAGTCAACTTTCTCGCTTTCCAGACAACACAAATTATTTACCTTCTCTACTTGACCTATGCCTTGTTTCTGATCCTAGCCAGTACTCAATTTCTCTACATTTACCCTTGGGTGCTTCTGATTACGGTTTGATCTCTCTAAAACTATTTTCTCATTCTCCTTCATCATCTGAATCCCCCTATCATTGTACCTCTTACAACTAACATAAAGTGATGGCCCTTGGGTAGAAATCTTTTGTCTTCCTGTTGATAAATGTGCTTCCTACATAACTTCGTGGATTGAGGCAGGCATGGAATCTTTTATTCCCTCTTGATGATTCCAGGTCAAGCCTCACTCTTCTCCATGGTTTTCCTCACATTGTGCTGCTGCAATTGCCAATCAAAACTGTTACTTCCATATCTATCAGCAAAACAATTCTCTAGAAAAGAGACACTTGCTAACTATTATTAAAAACCATTGTAAAAAGGTTTTGTTTAATGCCAAAGTTCGCTATTCTGTGGTCATAAAATCTCATATTTCATCGCAAAAACTAGGCTCTTGTGACTTCTGGAATCTTTAACAGTATTACTAATAAAAGTAAATCTGTTATTTCACCTCTCTTGTATGAATCAGACTTTGTCACCTCACCTAAAGTCAAAGCTGAATTTTTTGCTAAGAACTTTTTATCAATATCATCTCTTGATTGCACTAGTTGAGTTCTACCTGATATAGCCTTAAAGCAAGGTTTTTGAATCTTTAAATAACAAACACCTAATATCTCATCTTGAAACTAATAACTTACTTTCTGATCATCTATATGGATTTCAATCTTCTTGTTTTACAGCTGATTTGCTAACAGTAATAACAGATAGGTTTTATTGTGCATTAGACAGAGGTGGAGTGGTTAAAGCCATCACTCTTGATATTTCTAGAGCTTTTGATAAAGTTTGTTAAGTTTGATAAAGAAGAAAGCTTATGGAGAAGACCATGTTGGTCTTCTCCATAAGCTTTCTTCTTATGATGTATCTGGTAACATCTTTAAGATTATTGAGTCCTTCCTTTCCAATGGTAGTATAAAAGTTGTCCTCGATAGACAGCACTCTTCTTCATATCCTGTAACTTCAGGGGTTCCTCAAGGTTCAGTCCTTGGCCCTATACTCTTTTTAATTTACATTAACGATCTTCCAGATATTCTCACATCTAAGGTGGCATTGTACGCTTATGACACTACCATTTATTCTTGTCATGATAAGAAGCCAACACTCTCTTATTGCTTGGAGGGTGCTTGAAAAGGATCTCATTTCTACTACAGCATGGGGCTCAAAGTGGCTGGTGAACTTTTATTCAGATAAAGCTCAGTTTTTTTCAGCCAATCATTATCGCAATAACGATTGGCTGAAAAAAACTTTATAACTCTGGATTGTACTCTCTATCTCTTTAAATCTCCGTCCTTGTATAGAATACTGTTGCTATATCTGGGGTGGATCTTATAATGATGCCCTTTCTCTTTTAGACAAGGCGCAAAAACGCATTGTAAACATAATTGGACCTACTCTTGCAGCCAACCTCCAACCATTATCACATCATCATAACATTGCTTCTCTTTCCCTTTTCTACAAATACTATAATGGGCACTGCTCTAAAGATCTAGCGTCTGTGCCATCTATTAAAAGTCATTCTCGTGTTACACGTCGTTCAACTAATTCTCATCCTTTTTCTGTGAGTTTTCCTAAGTGCTTCAAAAAGTCTTATTTGTCTAGTTTTTTTCCTCGAAGATTAGTTCTTTGGAATTTGCTTCCTTTATCTTGCTTTCCTGATTCATATAATTTGCAATCTTTTAAGTTGTCTGTCAATCGTTATCTTGCTCTACAAACTTCATCTTTTCTCTTCTAGTAACTTCCAACTCTTATTGTGGTTGCTTGCAGCCTTGTTGGAAGTAAAGAGGTTAAAAAAAAAAAAATGTAGTTTTCTTTATTTTATATATATATATATATATATATATATATATATATATATATATATATATATATATATATATATAACCTTTTATTGCGTAAAATATTATTTTAAAGAGAAAATTATATGGAAGCTACTGTTCGTGTTCCTGGCAGAGAAAACGAGGTATGTTTTTTTTAAATTTGAATTTAGTAAATAACAAAGTTTAGTTAAAAACTAACATTTACACATATCATCATCATTATATCAATTAATGTGTCATCATATCTATCTATACATCATTATACCTATCAGTCCATCTTTATGTCTATCAATACATCATTGTAGCCATCAAAACATCTTCATCTCTATCAATACATCATATCTATCAATACTTTTGGTAATCACCAAAATAGTATTTTTTTAATTTTAAAGTCTTTTTTTCAATTTAATAACAATAAAAATTTTAAAAACAGTTTTGACAACTAATAATTGCATATTTTGCGTTAAGCATATTTGCTTTGAATTTACTATTTGACTAGCTTCTTAATTATAGCTACACTGTTAATTGTAAAAACAACTATGTATATGTTGTTTACTTTAAACCAATTTTGAATACTTCAACTAACTCTTTTAATTCTCATTAACATTTTTTTTTGCCGGAAACTTCTTCTCCTTAAAAAGGAAATGGAAACTGCTAACTACTTTTCCTCTCTTTTTCTGTTTGAAAAAATACTAGAAATTTTTTATTTATTTAGATTTTCTTGCAAGGCTTAAAAAATTTAAATCGTGCAATTCAAGATGATATTGTTGCAGTGGAAATGTTGCCTGAAAATGAATGGGTATCTCCATCTTCTCTTATTCTTGAAGAAAAAGATGAAGAGCTAGACGAGGAAGTGCAAGATAAAAAGGTTATGTATTAAAGTTAACATAACTTTTTCAAACTATCAATTGATTTAATAGAGATTGCTTTTAAATTTAAATAGTAGATTTTAGATATATTATTTATTATGCTAATGTTGCAAAATTGCATGCAATGATGCAACTAAAATCTTTTAAGTTTAAACTAGATAAAAATGTATCATAGATTAGATGAAAATGTATATATCCGGAACAAATTGTACTTTTTGTCACAAATTTTCCTGTTTAGCAACAAATTATTTTTTATTGTTCGATACCGACTAAAAGATCATACAGTAAAACACTCCTTTGATGATGTTTCATAGTTGTGGAATATGTTTCATAGTTGTGGAATATGTTTCATAGTTGTGGAATATATTTTGTAGTTGGAATATGTTTCATAGTTGGAATATGTTTCATAATTGTGGAATATGTTTCATAGTTTGTGGAATATGTTTCATAGTTGCGGAATATGTTTCATAGTTTGTGGAATATGTTTTAAGAGTTTAAAGAATTTTGAAATAATGTTATTGATTGTAATTTTAAATGATTAAATCCCTAAGGTTATTGAGCTAATTTGAAATGACAGAATGGTGGAATCATTCTTTATCTTTTTGAAATGATAGAAATGGTGGAATTGCATTTCATCTTTTTGAAATTATAAAAATGGTGGAATCATTATCTTTTTAAGACTGAGCACTTTTCTATGTTTTTTTTGATAAAATTGAGCAAGCTCTTTTTCTTTATCTATCTTCCAATGTGGTTATTGTTAGACTTAAATTCTAACACTAAATGGCTTGGTACTACCACTAAGTGGCCTGGCACTGACTCTAATGGAACTAAGTTTAAAACTTTTGTCTTTCTTAATCTCTTACCCAGTTAGTTACCCACCTTGTGGGATAACCAAGTCACTTTCTTTCACTCTTTGGTTTGTGTCTTGTCTCCAACCCTAGCTTGTGCTCAGTTTCATTATTAGAAAGACATCAATATCACTTGAACTTAGTTGCTAAATCTATTTTTTACCTAAACTTTTTTACAGCTTGTGGTCTCAACATTTTTTCTGCTACAATTTTACAAAAGTTTATTTCAATACTTTGTAAACTATTTAACAAGTCTACCTGTTCCATAATGTTTTTAGGGGATTTAAAAAAAAAATTTAATCATTTTTTCTGATCCCAGTATTAAAGTTATACATTGTGGACAACACTAACTGTCGGTTATTTCAATTTTGTTAATATTTCTTTATTGATGACTCGTACCAAGTTTCTTACCACTCTTTTACTTTACATTTTCTCGGATTATTTTTTGCTGCTGGTTTCCCATGGTTTACCATATTAACATGCAGTAGTAGACTAGTGGTAAAACTGTTTCTCAGCTTTTTAAACTTTTTTTTGTTTGGTTTTTGATTTGGAGTTTAAAATTCATAGAGTTTTAAATGAATTTGAAAAAAAAAAAAGGGTGACCTCCTCAATTGTAATGCCCCTCTTTTTTTTGTCCTTGTATGGAATACTGTCATCATACTTGGGCTGTTTCATCTTATGATCTTATGATGCATTTTCTTTTTTCAACATGGTTAAAAAATGCATTTTAATATAGTTGGGCTTGTTCTAGATGTCAAGCTTGAGCCTCTATCTGATCCTTGTAAGGTTGCATCTTTTTATCTTTTCTATAAATACTGCCATGGATGTTGTTCAAGCCAGCTAGCAGCTCTTGTTCCACTAACCAAACACTTGTATGACTTATGTCCATTTTTTAGCAAAGTTGCATCAATTTACTGTAACTGTTTCTTTGTGTTCAAATTATTTTTATTTATCTATTTTTTTCTTTAAGCATCATTTTCATGTTTTCCTGACTCTATACAATTTTCAGTTTTTCAAGTTTTTCAAGTTTTTCTACTTTTGTCTCTTTTTTACTTTCCAATAACATAGTAAATGCGTTAAAAGAATTTTTTTATAATATTACTATATTATTTTTTATTATACTATATTTACCCTTAATATTATATATATATTTGCTGTTAGATGCGTATGTATTGATTACTTTTTTTTAACTGATGAGAAGATATTTTATTTAGAATAACAAAAAAAAGTTTAAACCAACATCAAACTTTTTATTATGAGAATTGTCCTATCTGTTAAAAAATCTTTCTTGATCATTAGATTGAAGATGAACTGAAAAAACAAGTAAAAAAACACATCAAAGAAACAGGAAAGGTAATTTAAATGTCTTTTTTGCTTTATTCAAGTATGTGGAATCAAAATGAACTAGTAAATAGAAAACCAAAGCATACTGTCAGTTAACAGCAAGTTAATGGCACACTTGCTTTAAAATAGGCAATAAAAGTCCAAAATTAAGTATATTTTTCCTGAGGCTCTGAACTTTTTTATTCTAATTTAAACTAAATATATATTTATTCATAGCTTTATACATCCATGTTTGAGTGGGAGTGGGAGTTCACCCATGATCATAAACACTACTTTGAGTTAATAACATTTTAAATTATATATTGTATATATAAATATATATATATATATATATGTTATACTTATATATATATATATATATATCTTATACTGTGCACATGAAATACACATGAAGTACTACTGATGGTGTCATATGAAATAGCTATACAGTCTTCTCCAATTGAAATTTAATGCTGGCGCCTAAAAAAGCGCAGGCTGAATGGTCATTTTTAGGCTGGTGTGCACAATTTTAAAATTTTATTTTTATTTTCTATTTAAATAGAAAATAGAAGAAAAAAGGCAAAAAATTTGCATTAAATAAAGTTTAACTGAGATAGTTAAACTTTATTTAATGTTATTTATTTTATTTATAACTCAAATGAAACTTTTTTTTCTTCTCTTTTTGGCACTTTTATTTTAATTAATTTATAAAAAATTTAAATAAAACTTTTTGTTTTATGCTGTTTTTATAATAATTATTTTATCTAGAATTTAAACAAAACATTTTATGTTTTTACTTTTATCTCTTCTTTAGAATTTAAAAAATGTTTTAAATTTTTAAATTAAAATAAAAGTGCCAAAAAAAGAAGAAAAAAAAGTTTCATTTAAGTTATAAATAAAATAAATAATATAAAAACAGCAAACGTTTCATTTAAATAATAAATAAAATAACTCCTACATAAAAGTTTTATCACAATTTTTTCATTAAAGTATTTGATAATTAAAAAAAAAATTTGTTGCAATTTATAAAAATACTTGTATTTTTTTGGCAAGCATTTTTTTTAAGCACTTGCAAAAAATATTATAATGCTCCTAAATTGTTAAATGTTTCCATTATTCTTTGAAACTCAACCTGCGGTTTCTCAATGACACAAGCTTTAACAACAGTATCTTATTAAACAATTGTATGCATGTTATATGTTATGCTTTATTAATTTCCAGGTTGTGGGGATTATAAAAAGAAATTGGAGACCTTACTGTGGTATGTTATCACCAAACGGAAATATAAAAGTAAGTAATTATTTTACAATAAATAAAGTTTTACATATTTATAACTTATTTAACTTGATTCTAATTTTTTATTTAAGGGTTTAAAACATATGTTTATAGCTGCAAATAGGCAAATTCCTCGCATTATGATTGAATCAAGACAAGGGGAGCTTCTTCAACAAAAGAAAATAATTGTGAGCATAGATTGCTGGCCTAGAAATTCAAGATATCCATTGGTAATGCCATTTTTTAATGTTATTGGTTTTATCTTTTTTCTTAATTATAACAATTACATCTTTATATATTGATTTTTTTTACTTTTTTTAATTTGATAACAATATTTACTATATTAGTAATTCAAAACTTATTTGCTAGATTACAAATGCATATTACTATATAATATTTTTATTAAGAAGTAGATTTTATGTTTAGGGACATTATGTTAGAGATTTAGGTGAGAGTGGAAACAAAGCAACAGAAAAAGAAGTCTTGCTTCTAGAACATGATGTACCTCATCAACCTTTTTCACAACATGTTTTGGATGATCTTCCTAAGTTGCCATGGTGTATAACAGAACAGGTTAAATTTTTAAAATAGAGTGGAATAAAAAAGTTTAAATTTTATATAATTGTATCTGAAGACAATGATGATCATATTTATGATTAAGTTTTTATGTTCGCTTGGAGAAAAAAATTGCAAGAGCAGTGAAAACTCTAAAAAGGATTTGGCGGACTAGGCAAGTTGCTGGTCCTTTGTGTGTGATATCAACATGTGCACAAAATATTTTTATTTTTTGATAAGTTTTGATAAACAAAATATAGAAATTAATATGATTTTGATAAATAATGAGAAAATGAGTTTTTTATAGTACCACTCTGTTTTAATTGCGCTCAGTTTCATTTGTTTTTGTTTTGCTCTGCTTTAGGATTTTGTTTTAGTTTGTTTCTATACTCTGTCTTTATTCCAGGGATAATTAAGACAACACTTTTTTTCTTTTGCAAATTACAAAATGAAAACCATTCTTGTTTCACCACATTTCCTTATTCATGCATTTAAAGTTTACTTGAAAAATGTTTGCATAATTACGGCAATTTCCTTTTTAAAATATTTTATTTTAAAAATGCTAAACTAAAAAAAAAAAAGCATTTTTTTTCCGCAATTGTTTCATATATATAAAATAAAACTAATTGTGTTTTAAAAGCCATTAAATAAATTTAGTCTTAAAATATTATTGGCAATAAGAAAAAACTATTTTGTACTATCCTAGCTTATCTAAAAACTGATAGTACAAACAAAAACTATGATAAGTGACTTACTTAGCCAAGAAATGCTAAACTAGCATTTCTTGGCTCTTTTGCTCATTTACTCTTGCAAATGCTTTTACATATATATATATATATATATATATATATATATATATATATATATATATATATATATATATATATATATATATATATATATATACATATACATATATATATATATATATATATATATATATATATATATATATATATATATATATATATATATATATATATTAGTTTGATATTAAGTACAATTTTAGAATGTTTGTTTTTTTAAGGATTATTTAGCACGTCATGATTTGCGTGAGTTGAACATATGTAGCATTGACCCTCCTGGATGTACAGATATTGATGATGCATTGCACTGGAGACCTTTAGAAAACGGAAATTTTGAAGTTAGTTTTTATATAAAAGTGCTATTTAAGTTATAATAAATATTTAAATTATAATAATTAAAATGTTTTATATTAAAAGTTTTAAAATCATAAGTTTTGTTAATAAAACAATTTTTATTAATAGTGTGGCGTACACATAGCTGATGTTTCTCATTTTGTAAAGCCTGGAACTCATCTTGATGAAGAAGCTAAACAACGAGGAACTACTGTGTATCTTGTTGATCAAGTAAAAATACTATTTGTTAAGCTAAAAGAAAAAAAAAATTTCGTTGGAAAAAAATTTATATATATATATATGTAGAGTTCCACGCGGTTATTAAAACAAATCTCGTTTTAAAAAATAAAAATAATGAATTTTTTTTTCCATTACTATAAGTATATAGTCTTAAATGTTAAAAAAAAATAATTAAAGAAAAAAAAAAAAAATTGAACAAGCTATTTATAGATTTTAAAGTAAACGGAAAAAGTATAATTTCATTTAAGAAAAAGTGTTTAACTTTCATTATTTTTTTAAAATCTTGTAGTGATCCAAAATTTTTCCAATTAGTTTTAAATTGGTCGGCTGCAAAGCTGGTTTAATATGTTAAAGCACTAACATTTAATTTTTAGTTATTTCACGCGATATAAGCAAAATAGTTTCTTACACAATCATGATGCGTAGCTGACCGCTGGGAAGGAAAAGTTGTCTTTTTTCATCAATTTAAATTTTTTTTTTAAATCCTTGTCGATTATTTACGTCAACTAATTAGCCATATTAAGGTTTTGCAATAATTAAAAAAAATTGGCATCAAATAGTTAAAAAAAAACCCACTCAACTTCCTGTTGCGTAGCTGACTGCCAAAACTAAACATTTAAATGTCGCAAATTTTGTCAATTTTTTTAAATGCAACAAATAGTTTTGCCCAAACTATTTTGAACTTCAAAACATTTATAGTCAATAAGAAATTATTTAAAACTCCAAAAGACTTTATAGTCAATATAAAGATATGGAATCACTGCAGGAACCAGTTGCTTGCGCATCCAATGAAAATAAAAAAGGTGAGCATTGTGTTTTTATAGAGTTTTTAAGTAATTTTTACATTTATTTGAATGTTTACTTTTTTTATTACAGCTATAAAGATAAAAAATAGAAAAAGCAATGAATCAAAAGAATTACATGAGTAGAAATCATGAAGAAAAGAAATTCAAAGCTAAAGAAAATGCTAGACTTCGAAGACAAAGATGGAAAAAAGATTTTCGAAAAATTGCAGCTGAAAGATTAAAAAGTTTAGAAAGAATGAGAAAATTTCGACTGCGGCAAAAAGACGCATCTTTATCTCTCGAATCAAATCATTCATCATTTGCAAATGTGCAAGTTAAAGGAAAGTATATAAAAAAATTGAATCGCTCTCTTCCCAAAAGTCTTGTTCAGAAAAAGGAACTGTTGTGTTGTTTACTCAATCAAACTCAACCATTAACTTACTCAATTCCTAAATCAACAAACAGTCTCCGAGAAAAAGACTTAGTGGTTATACAAAATTTTTATTGCGACGATGAAGTAAGTCGAATATCCCCAAGAACAGCAGATTATACTTCTGTAGTGATAGGAGAAAAAAAGGTGCGTGTTCAAATTCGACACATGTTATATACGCTAAAAGAAGCTTTCGAAGAGTTTAAGCTAAACAATGCAGATATTAAATTAAGCCTGTCAAAATTTTGTCAGTTGAGACCAATTTACGTTCGATGTGTATCATCAATTCCTCATAACGTGTGCGTTTGCATGTTACATGAAAATATGCGTTATTCTCTTGAATCACTTTCGCGGGGTTCAGATATATTCACTACAATTAAAACGGGAAACTCTATGATTCTAAACTTTATTTGTGAAAAACCAACAAAACAATGCTTCAATGCCGTTTGCAAAGAATGTACTGTTTGTAATATGTTTGATAAATTATTACTTCAGTTCGAACAATTTGAGTTAGATGTTTCATGGAATCAGTGGCAGAAACCTCAAGCAAAATCGTATATCAAAATAGAAAAGGTTAAAAAAGAAGGAACAATTGCAGTTTTATTATCACATATTAAAGAAATGCGTGCAAAGTTTATTATTCATTGTAATGTCAAGAGCAGTCAATCGTCCGTATTTAAATTTAATATAGAATCAGCGATTCAAAAAGACTCAAATAAGGCTGTTATTCAAGTTGACTGGGCAGAAAATTATACTTGTATTTACCAAAACGAAACGCAAGCAGCTCATTTCGGTCAAAATCACATTTCTATATTTACATGTGCAGTTTGGCATCGTCAAATTAAATCTTTTGCGCTAGTTTGTGATTCAAGCGATCATACAAAATTATCTGTTGTTCCAAACATAAATAAAATTATCGAGCTTCTATCAGACGATATTACAGAAGTTCATATTTTCAGTGACAACGCAACATCACAATTTAAAAATAAATATATTTTGGCATCAATGAAAATTTTAGAAAAAAAGCATACAATTAAAATGCACTGGCATTTTTTTGCTGCAATGCATGGAAAAGGATTTGTTGATGGAATTGGAGCCACTGTAAAACGTGTTGCCAGAAAAAATGTTTTAACTGAAAAATATATAATTTCTTGTGCTAGCGATTTGGCAGCCGCAACAAACAATTTAAAAATTACCGTTATATTACTGACTGATAAAGAAAAGCTAGAGATAAACAACTCTCTTGGTTTGAGCACCTTTTTTAAGAAAACAAAAAAAATTAAAGAATTGCATAAATGCCATTACTTTCAGGTTTTAGACGGTAACGTTGTAGGTGAGCAGCTTTCGCCAAATATTGCATAATATCAAAGCGATAGAAGCGTCTAGACATTTAGCAGTGATCAAGTAATTTAAAAATCACCTTAAAAAGCTGTAAAAATTTCTTAATAAAAGCCATAAATAAATATTAGATTTGTTTTGCGTAGCTGATTGTTGCGTAGCTGACTGCATGATTTCTTAAAACGTTTTTTTTTTTACCTGTTATTGTTATTCTATTGAAAGTCTTACTTTTTTTTTTCAATACTTTTCAAGTTTTCTTGGGGTGACTTTTTTTGCGCAACTAAGCTCGGAATGTTTATTCAGTTTATCCCTAATACATTTCGATCAACAATAACAGCTTACACGTTTAAAGAACTTCTAGTTGTTGCTTTTTAAATTATTTTAGTTGTTCAATTATTGTCCAAATACTTGATGCTTTTAAAGCTCTGAAGATCAAAGTTCCAAAGTAAATGCAAGTAAAATAAATGTATTTATATACATCTTTGAGTTAAAAACGTTTATATAATAAGGTTGTGAGCAGATAAAAATATCAAGAGTACATTTAAAAGGAAATTGTATTACCTACCCCCTAGCCCCATTATTTAAAAAAGTGAGAGTACTGAAGCTTCTAAAGCCCCCTCCCCCTTTTCCACCCCGGGTCCAGGTTTCTTTTACTGTAAAATTATCTTTATAAACTTTATAAATAAATTTTATTGTTTCTAAATACAAGCTATAAATATAGTTTTAGATTTGTTTTGGGTTTTAATTTGAATTATAATAAAAATTCGCATGTTGCGTGGCTGATTGTTGCGTAGCTGACCGCATAGTTTTTTGAAAACTTTTTATTTGACGTGTAATTAATATTATATTAAAAATTTTTTATAAATATAACTTCAATGAAATAATTGTTTTTGAAGAAAAAAACGTTTTTATAAAAAAATAAATTATAGATTCGGAGAAAAAATAATTCAAACTTTAAAATAAAAAAACAAGCTTTTTTGCGCGTTGCGTAGCTGACCGCTGTCTTTTATTTCTATTTTACTCAAATTGTCTTCTTATCCTTTTTTTTGTGTGAATAATAATAAAAAAGGATAATTTGAGTGTAAACATAAAAAAAAAAACTAAAAATTATAATATAATGAGTCAGTTAAATTTTTAAAAACATGTTGCGCTCGTTGCGTAGCTGACCATAGAACTCTACATATATATATATATATATATATATATATATATATATATATATATATATATATATATATATATATATATATATATACATATATATATATATATATATATATATATATATATATATATATATATATATATATATATATATATATATATATATATATATATTTCCGCTGCATCAATCTCTATATAACTAGCATTAAACACATTAAAACACATTAAATAGATTTGTAAAAATAAATTTAAAATTGTTTTTAGCGAATTGACATGATACCTGAATTGCTAAGTTCAGATCTATGCTCACTCCATGAAAAAGAAGAAAGGTAAATTTTTTATTGTAAACGGTTTTATGATTTCAAGTTTCTTTTGTGTGTCTAAACTTATACAGTACTTTTTTTCAATATAGGTTTGCCTTCTCTTGTATATGGGAGATGACTCCTGATGCAGAGATAGTGAATGTCAACTTTGCAAAAAGTGTAATATGCTCAAAGGTAATGTTATTGGTTGTTTATATAGTTTTATTGCAATAAGTAAAAATGCTACTTTATTTTATCAAGTTATCACCATCAATTTTAATTTTTGCATTCAAATTATTTTAGGCTGCATTAACATATGCAGAGGCACAGATGATAATTGATGATAATACTCGAGTAGATCCAATTGCCATTTCAGTACGGAATCTAAATGAGTTAGCTAAAAAACTGAAGGCCAAAAGAATAGAATTTGGGTATTTATATTTTTTTTTATTCATCAAATGTATGAATTAGTAAGTTCTAATATTTTCTCTTTATTTACAGAGCATTAACATTAGCATCTCCTGAAGTGCGTTTTCATATTGACAGTGAAACCCATGATCCAATTGACATGCAAAAAAAAGAATTGAGGTTTATTTTTCAAAAATATTTCAAATATTTTCAAATATTTAAGTTTTTTTATCAAATACTTTAATATTTAATGCTTTTGAATTGAAGTTACAGGAAAGATAATTTGAATTGCAAGAAATTATACTAAAGCCATTTGTGCATTGTATGAAACACTAAAATTAGTTTTTGTTTAAGGGGAAACTTAGAAGATTTGTTTATTTAAAAATTTAAATGTTTTAAATTATAAGTTAATTAATTGATAATAAAATTAATTTAAAAAATAGTTTTAAAGTAACTTTAATTAGTTTAAATTAGTTTTTATGTGTTTTAAAAACTATTACTTCCTCTGTCTTTAATTTTATATAGATATCTGCATTGGAGAGTTATGAGCATTGACAGTTTGATTTATAAGAAAATATTTAATAAGATTTAAACAAGATATAAAAGTAATTTATATCTTGTTTGGCGATTTCTTTTATTTAAAATATTTGATCACCACTAAATTCCTTTAGACTGTTATGATTCGCGGTTATTTTTTATTTTATATTACATTCTACTGTATATATTTTTCTAGTTTTATCTGATGATTTATCAAATGAACTATTAATGAAATATTAAAAATTAAATCACAATTTTTAATGGTTTCTAAAAAACTAAAAATTTAAAGACCAGAAGCGTTTCCAGATATCGCAATTCAGGATCACTTAATTCGAGCCTTGGATTTTATTATATTAATAACATTATATTAATGGAAAATATTATATTAATAGGTGATTTTAACATGGACTTAATTAATTTTAGAGAATCTCCTATTGTTTCTAATTATCTCCAAACATTATGCTCTTGCTCGCTTCTTCCAACCATTATACTTCCAACACGTATAACCTCAAAAACCAAAACTCTCATTGATAATATTTTTATAAACTTCTATTCTCCTGAAACAATCTCTAGCAATCTAACAGTTTCTATTTCAGACCACATGGCCCAGTTTCTCTGTATTCCTGGTATTACACCAAAAAAAAAGAATATAAAAATCTCAAGATGATGCTTTTAAAACTTTGATACTGACACCTTTATACAAGATATATCTAGTATAAACTGGGAGGTGTAAATAAAGGACGTCTATATAAATAAAAAAATGATAAGTTTTTTAAATACATTTGAAAAAGTTCTAGACAAGCATGTTCCATACAAAGTTTTAACAAAAAAACAAATTAAACTTAAATCTAAACCATGGATAACCGCTGGTATTCTTAAATCCATCTCAACCAATAATGTCATTTATAAAAAAATTGTTAAATCAAACAATACTAATACAAGAAATCTACTCTTTGATAAATTTAGGTTATATAGAAATAAAATAAGCAACTTTGAAAGTTCTTTTTTCTTTAAGCCAGTGACTGAAGTTGAGGTATCGAGTCTCATTATGAAACTTCAAAAAAAAAAAGTCTGGGCCCAAACAGCCTTCCCACATTTATTCTTAAGCTTATTCCGAACATAATCTCAAAGCCACTATCCATAATTATGAATAACTCATTTAGAAATAAAATTTTCCCAGATCTCTTTAAGAAGCTAAAGTGACACCAATACATAAGGTTCTCTACTGAATTACTCTAATTGTCGCCCAATCTCTCTTCTCTCAAATATAAGCAAACTATTTGAGAAAGCTATGCACAATAGACTCTACAACTTTCTGGAGAAATTCAAGTGTCTTTATAAAAATCAGTATGGGTTTAGAAACAATCATTCAACAACTCATGCACTAATTGATATAACTGAAAAAATTAGAACAGCTTTGGACAATAAATTGTTTGCATGTGGTGTTTTTGTTGATCTCCAGAAAGCCTTTGATACAGTTGATCATTCCATTCTTATCAGAAAGTTGGAGTACTACGGTATCAGAGGCACAACACTCCAATGGTTTTCTTCTTATCTTCAAAATAGAACACAATTTTGTTCTATTAATTGGATAGAATCTGAATTAATAAAATCAACAAATGGTGACCCACAAGGTTCTGTATTAGGACCATTACTTTTCCTTCTCTTTATTAATGATCTTAATACCTCTCTGAAGTTTTCCACTGCTTACCACTTTGCTGATGACACCAATCTGCTTTTAATAAACAAATCACTTAAAAAGATAAACAAAAATATAAACCATGACTTAGCGAATCTACTCCAGTGGCTTCTATCTAATAAATTATCACTTAATTCCAAAAAAACTGAAGTTATTATCTTTAAATCAAGTCAAACAAAAATTAAAAACAAAAATTAAATGAATTTCAGATTAAGTAGTCAAAAAATAGGTACTGTGAATTTTATCAAGTATCTTGGTATCAAAATTGATTCTAATTTAAGTTTTGCATCCCATCTTCAAGACTTAGCACTAAAACTAAGCAGGTCCAACGGTATGTTGGCCAAAGTTCGACATTAATCTTCATCTTAATCTTGAAACGCTTCTTAAAATATATGACGTGGTTTTTGAGTCTAATCTTAGATATGCTTGTCAAATATGGGGACAAACCCAATCTCTAACACTTAAAAGATTATCTCACCTCCAAAATAAAGCCCTAAAAATAATCTATTTTCAGCATTTTAACTCTGACCCAAATATCCTCTACTACATATCAAAGATACTTAAGTTAAAAGACCTTATTCAACACTCCAATCTTTATTTGTTTGGAAACAGCAACATAAAACCTAACCTCCTCCATTTACTGATTTTTTTACTTTTAAAAAAATACTCGTTACCAACTTCGATTGATAATTTGGAGCTAAAAACTTCAAATTATCTATACCTAAACATAGAACTGTTTGTTATGGACATGAATCGATTAAATATCAGAGTATATGCACATGGAATAGTCTCCCCTCACAGATAAAATCTCTCCCTACATTTTCCAAATTCAAAAACAGTGTATTTAATTTTTTATTAAACAAGTATTCTTCCTAATTTCTATGCTACTCTACTGCTAACTATCTACTATCCATCTTAACCTTATTCACTTCAATGCTGGTCTATAACTACTAATAATTGATCTTTTCTAAAGTTCTTTTCTACTACTTTCTTCATTTCAATGCTAATTTATTACTACTAATGCTTGCTCTTTCTTAACTTTTTCTCAAATTAATATCATTATTCTATTACCAACTCTCACTATTATAAATATTGCTATTTTTTAATATTGTTAGTACTATTGTTGCTATTGTTGTTATTATTACTATTAATATTATTGTTATCAATACTATTATTATTATTATTATTATTATTATTATTATTATTAATAGAATTGTTATCTTTATCGTTTGTATTATTATTATTTTGATTATTATTACCAATAACTGGAGTTTTTATTGTTATTGCCTATTATTATTACCGATACTTATATTACTACATTATTTATAGAGATGGTCGGACATGGGCCAAATTGTGTCCAATGTGCGACCGAGACAAAAAAATTTTACAAGATGATTGATCGGTTTGAATTGAAAAATTTTCAACGGTGTCCGTGATCGAAATGTTCGGTTTTGATTGAAGAATGTTTTGTCTGATGTCCGCCATTGTCCGACTTTTTTATGGCCGCCATGTTCGGCGTCCGACCGGGCCGGCATTTCTGGGCCAAATCGATTAAAATTGATTGACTTTTCCGAAAGTGTTCGACTGTTCGGTTGTACGACTAGTTCAGCATTATTATCTCTCTTGAATTTATTCCATTTTAATTCAAATTATTCACCACAGCTTTAAATTACTTCAAGACTTTTGCTATTGTTTCGCAGTGGAAGCTATTAAAGTTCCACCACTTATTTGGAACACATCAGGCCGTTGTAGTTCTGAGGGAAGAGAAGAGATATTTTACATAAGTGCTAGAGAGTGCAAGGTAAATTACCATATTCGGACAGGTGTCCAGTATTGAGAAGTGAATTTCAGAGGGGAATATGATTCAGTGTCCAGTTCTGTGTACAGTAAGTGTCCTTTAAGTGTTCTGTACGTTGTTTTGATTATTGTGTTTTGATGTTTCTGGGGTGATTATTTAGTTGACGTTTACCGGAAAATAAATGCATTACAATACGAAATACGTATGGAAATACGTATTTGCAAGTCTTTTAAAGTCTTCAGACAAAATCTTCTGCCAAGCTTATAGAAACAAACGAAAACCTGCAACGTCTTATACAATATTGTAATTTTGAAAAGACAAACTCATCACTGACCAATTCTCCACCTCAGTAAAACCAGCACTCCTCTACCAAGCCTTTATCTAACCACATTTTGCCTTCACTTTCTTCCTTTATTGACTCAACAGCCCCTGTTGAGAATAATGAAATTGAACAATATAGTAGAACTGAAGTTGTGGCACCAAATGTTCAAGATTTAAAAAATTTGGGGAATGAAGCACTAAAGTGGTGGGGAAAAAATAAAGAGACATTTCCAGTATTGTTCATTGTATCTAGCTTTGTTCTTGCCATTCCTGCTACCTCAGCCCCAAGTGAATGAATGAATTCCATTGCAAAGCTGATTACTAATGACAGGAGAGCCAATCTTGCACCAGAAACAATTGAAGCCTTGATGCTACTTTGAATGGACAAGGATCTGCAAAATTCCCATTTCAATGCCAAGGACAAACACTAAGAAAATTTATTAAAAACTTACTCAACTTTTTTTTAAAATTTACTACCGGTATTTACTTCACTTAAATCTGTACTAGAAATTACTACGAACCTGTAAATATGAAATACCAATAAATATGAAGAATTACAACAACAACAAAAAATTGTCCGCTTCTTGTGTCATTTTTTTGCATGTTCGACGTCCGACAGCGTTCGAGATTTTTAGTTTAATGACTGTTCGGTGATCGATCGGTGTTCGGTTCGACATTAGTTTTTCTGTACCGTGTTTGGGGTGTCCGGGTTGTTTGACAAAATTATTGTTGCTCGTGTTCGACCGGTTCAGTGGTTCGGACCATACGAACACAGGCGAACAGAAAAACGTCAATCAGTCCGAACATGTCTAATTATTTAAAATATTGTTACTGTATATTATTATAATCTACTTCTCTTTTATTGCTATATTTCAATTAGTTATATAAAAAATTTTATTTCTAGATAGATGTACAAAAGTAATTTAAATTTTGTCCTAAATTATCAAACTTCTTACTTAATTATTATTCCAAAAGTTTTTCGTTTAAGTATTGTACTGTTTTACGTTTTTTTGTGTTTTTTGTGTTTTTAGTTGTTTTTTAGGTGTTTTAGTTTCTTATTATGGTGTTTGCTTAAAATTAGTACTTGTACTATATGTAAATATTCCATAAAATGTAAAATCTATTTCAGAATACATTGAATTTGAATTTGAATTTGATTTCATGCTCAAAAGTGATGATGAAATTTCAGATTTTAGTGATATTTCTAAAATCTGGTATTTCAAAAAACATCATAACTATCTCCTTCAGAGGAAATATTTGTGCCATCAATCATATCATTGAAGTCACTATTTAGTGACTTCAATGATATGATTGATGGCACAAATATTTTCTCTGAAAGAGATAATTATGATGTTATGAACAAATTATTTTCTGAAATCAAAGTGATGATACCCATCCTGGTAAAGTTGTTGTTCCAACTAGTAAAAGATTGCGTACTAGTAGAAGAGTGGTTAACTTAATGCTCTTTGCTTTAGACTAAAGCTGATAGTACAATTTGTTTTAAATTACAGAATAAGTGGAATCCACTTTTGAGCAACATGGGTGCCCAACAATCAAAGGAAACCTATTTTGATGTACTAATTCTAATTAATAACCAGGTATGATATGCAAAGATAATGCTACAAGAAGATGCATAGTGTATTATAATAAACCAAACAAACTGTGTAAAGTTAATTTTGAGCCAAATGTGATGTTTTTCTGATTATTTTTGTTTGCTCTACCTAATACTTGTAATTTTTAAAGATAAATCTGACATGGAGTTATTGTGCATTAAAACTCGACACTGGAATTATTGCGTACCAAAACCTGACACTAGAGTTATTACGCACCAAAACCTGACACTGGAGTTATTGCGCACCAAAATTAGGTGACAGTTAAGAGATTAATACATTTTAAATACAAAACTAATTTTCAATTAAAAATATAAAAAAAGGATAAAATGGATGGGAAAATAATAAAAAAGGATGTATGAGAAAGTAATAGAGAAGGTTTAAATGGTTAGAAAAGCAATAGAGAAAGATTAAAAAGTTAGAAAATAGAGAAGGATTAAAAAGTTAAAAAAGCAATAGAGAAAACTTTAAACATGAATGCTACTTTCATATCTTTTTCACTAAAAGAATTTTTTTTTTTTTTTTCAATGTTTTGCACTTACAAATTATTTTTTAATTTGTCATTGACATTTTTTCATAAAAACTTAGTATGTCTAATATGTTTCAATTATCTTCAGATTAATCTTGAGTTTTTTCCTCCTAAAAATTTTTTTTGTCTATACTAATTTCTACTAAAAACCATTTTTGTTCATATAATATTTATTTTTATTTACATATATTTTAGGGACACCAATTCTTTAGTTGAAGAGTTTATGTTGTTAGCAAATATTTCTGTTGCAAAAAAGTTATATGAGCATTTTCCTCAGCATTCGGTTCTCAGAAAACATCCAACGCCTTCAGCTGCAATGTTTGAAACTTTAATCAAGTCAGCCGCTAGCTTGGTAAACAAAAATTTATTATTAAAGAATTTTTTATTTTACTTTTTTATTACTGTTATTTTAAATATCATTGTTTCTAGAATGTGCCAATAGATATATCAAGTGGAAAAAGTCTTCAAAATTCCTTGGATGCTGCTATCTTTGAAGATGATCCATACAAAAATATAATGCTTCGAATTCTCTCTACAAGATCTATGACTCAAGCTCTTTACTTTTGTTCAGGAACTGAAAAATTTTCTGACTACCAGCATTATGGACTTGCAACTCCAATATATACACATTTTACTTCTCCCATTCGTAGGCATGTTTATTTAGACACATTTTACCTCTACTATATATAAACTCATTAGTTTATACACATTTTACTTCTACCATGTGTTAACACGTTTATTTATACACATTTTACATCTCCCATATGTAAACATATTTATTTATACACATTTTAATTCTACCATATGCAGGCACATTTACATTTAACTTTCATTTAGCTTTCTTTTTTGAATGTTTTATTGTTTTTTTTTACTTTTTTTTTTTTTATTACACATAATACAATTGTTTACACAAAATATACAACTAATTAAATTTTTTTTCAGTTTTATATCAGTTTAGATGTTTTTATATTAGGTATCCTGATATAATGGTTCATCGTTTGCTTGGTGTAGCATGTGGAGCTTATCAATCAAGTTCGGATTTACTGAATAAAACTAGCGTACAGGTAATGTATATGCATATATAGATACTTTCATAAAGGTTTGCACAGTATATTTGTATCTACCACAGTAACAAACATATATATATATATATATATATATATATATATATATATATATATATATATATATATATATATATATATATTATACTGCTGATTTAGGTGAGTAGTGTGATGTCATACTGAAATAGCCTGCTGCGGGGGGCTTCAGTACATACATCAGCTAACAAATAGCCTGACTCGCAGTAGAGTGCTGCTACATTGACTGAGGGTTTGGCATGGGGCAGAAATCTTTTCATTCATTATTCTTCATTTTTTCTTTTTCTAAAAATGCTGTATCAATTATAAGCAAAAAAAGTGAGCAAGTGCTCACATAAATATGCTATAGTAGATATATATATATATATATATATATATATATATATATATATATATATATATATATATATATATATATATATACATACACGCACACACACACATATATATATGTGTGTTTGTGCATATATATGTGAGTATGTTAGTTTTTGTAGTAATATGTAGTACACTGTAAACAGTGTACTACATATTACAACTACGCACTTGGCAATCAAAACAAAATTATCTTTGTCAACAGTTTTTTTTTAACAATCGACGGATTATCTTCATCGGGGCAGACTTTGATGCATTTAGAAATTCCTTCTGGCAAAAATCAACCAATTGAAGAAGAAACTGCTTTTGGTTTTCACCTTTCGTAATGCTTGTGTTAAAGGATGTTATAAGAGCTATGCCTTGTTCTGAGCAATCATTGATAACCTTTATTTAATGGACCTTGTGTGAAGCACAAGGTCCATTAAATAAAGGTCATCAATGAATTTTAAGGTATGTTGAATCCATTTCCCACTCTGAAGATTTTTTCATTAAAAATGGTTTAGTTTTTTCTATGCCAAACTTCAAAATTAGATTGAAAAGTTCTGCAGTGTGTGTTGAAAAATTAGGTTGAAAAATTCTGCAGTTGTGTTATGGAAGACAATAGACTGTGACAATCAAATGTGGCAGCATCAAGTTTTTTGAGAGATTTCTGTTTCAAGTTTTTTGCCATGGGATAACATGGAAATCAAAGAAAGCCAATCCTACTAAGTTTTCAGAAAAATACCAGAGGTGGCGATGAAAAGCTTTTGCTGCATCAATTTCAATTGTACCATTTGGATATTTTTGAATCGGCTGAAAAGCTTGGCATCATTGAATGTGCTTGTTCAGCTAAAAGAGTTTCATTTTAAAACTGTCTATAAATAAATGCCACAAAAAGACTTATGTCTGTTACTACTTTTTTTCCTTTAAAATAATTAATCCTGAAACTTTAGAAAATATATAGCTTTTGCCATCAAACGTGCATTGTGTGTTGCATCTGAAGCAAGAAACTTTACATGCAACACTGATGTTCTAGTTGATCTTCCATGAAAAATCAGGCACAAATTTGGGAGTTTTAAGTAATCATCCCTTGTTTTTTTTGAAACCTTTAATTGAAAATCACAGTTGAGATATTCTTTGTTCCCATTAGGAACAGATCTTTGTTGATTGCTGGCCATTGGATCTAAAAATGATTAAAAAGTCCCACTTCAGGTTCCACTGGTTTCAAATGTAGTTGTGAAAATGGTGGAAAGCATGACTTCAAACACATGTAATATTAGCTATCTATGTGCAGGCAACAATGTTTAACCCAGTGTAATGGATAAAGCAGTGTAAAAAATTAGGCTCCAAATTCAATTCAATTTCCAATATTAAAGAGACTTTATACAAGCATCAGCTTGTTGCTCACCCATACCTTGACCAATCTTTGGAACGCAATTCCACTTTTTACACAATTTTCCATTCCACCATCTAGTCACAAGGATGCCAATTCTATCCACTTTATGTTGATCACCAGTAATATTAGTTAAGACCTTTCATCCCAATGCAGAAGAATTAGATAATGAGAAGAGAAATTAACCTTGTCAGCCATAGCCACCGCTCTGATATTAGGTATTAGGCAAGTTGGCTGGTTTAGTGAATAATATGTATAATTATATATATGTATCGTAAAGTGTAGATTATACAATTCTACAATAGATATACAATAGATATACAACTAAGATAGACTGCCTCGCGAAGTGGAAATAGGATTTTACTTACTTTTCTAAAAAAAAAGTATGCTATTCATACTTTTTTTTTACTGAGTTTAAATTATTTTTATTACTCTTATTTTATTATATTTTATTCAACACAAATGTATTAAGTGCAGCCTACAATTCTAGAAATATGTAATTTATATTATCTGAAATTTATATTCATTATTAATAAATTAGTTTATTAATATTCTTGAAATATAATTTTAAAAAAATGAAAAAATTAAAAATAATTATATATCACATGGTAACCCTTAAAATTACTTCTACTAGTCTAATTTTTGGTACACATGATCCTAGGCGATAAAGTAACACAGGCAACCTTTATTAGAATGTTTTTTGCGGCGTGGATTTATTTCTATTACAATGTGAATCACCCTTTTATATGTATATTTGTATATATATATATATATATATATATATATATATATATATATCAGCGCTCAAAATAATTATTCAATCGTTGCCAATCAACTTTAATTGGCTGATCATTCATTTTTTAATCAAATCATTTTTTAAATGATTTATTTTTTATTAAATTTTATTGAAATTCTTTTTTTTTTACCTCCCATAATCAAATTGCTATTGCCATTTTAACTTTAATCTTATTTAGAGTTTGAACACGGCAATTTATACTGAAGGCCTTGCCATCGCGCAAACATCGTATTTGACTGGGGGCCTATTTTTTAAACGGCGAAAACAAAACAAAAATGTGTTTAATGTATATATATATATATATATATATATATATATATTATATATATATATATATATATATATATATATATATATATATATATATATATATATATAAATATATACATATATATATACAACCCGTAGATGTTGTCCGAAAGTTTTTTCCATATTTTGTTGACAAAAAGTAAAAATTAAAATGCAAGACCGGAATTATTTTTTTTTATTATTTGATAGACTGCCTGCCCCAACCAAACCCTCAGTCGATGTAGAAACACTCCCTTGCAAGTCAGGCTAAAAGATAGTAGATGTAGCAGCACTCCCTTGCGGGTCAGGCTATTATTTCTAAAAATTAAAAATAAAAACATTTTATTAAAAAAAATTAAAATAAAAACATTGTTTATATTGTTAAAAACATTCAGAATGTTTTTAAAACATTCTGGTCAATTAAATTTGCGTTTTTGTGGCTTTTTTTAAAAAACGATTTATTTGTAATTAAATTAATGGTTTTTACTTTCGTCCAACACGCAAATGTTGGACGAAAGTCAAAAGTAATTAAAAGTGACGTATGTGTTGGCGTAAGAATCACTTTTTTCCTTCCGCTCTTCCCAAAGACAACAAACTATAGATCTATGTATATATATATACATATATATATATATATATATATATATATATATATATATATATATATATATATATATATATAAATATATATATATATATTATATATATATGTGTATATATATATGTATGTGTAAATATATATATACACACACATATATTAGTAAAAACAATTTTTTTTTTTCTTCTACTCTGAGTTTTGCCATTACTGGTTCTTTAGGAAGAGTTACTAAATCCCAAAACCTATTATATTTTGAGATTTAGTAACTCTTCCAGAAGATCCAGTAATAGTGAAACTCAGAGTTGAAGAAAAAAGACATTGAACACTCTATTTGTAAAACACAAGTAATAATCATATACATAAAATTACAATAAAAAGTCTGCAATAAGATTGCAATAATAATTTAAGAATTCATGACAATTTTAATATTTTTTGAGCTGGTTCTGTATTTGAACGAGGAGTCAGAAGTTTACATAAATTATTTTAAAAAATGTTTGAAAGAATATTTCCGTGATGTCGATGCGTCTCAAAGTTGTAAAACTCTGATACCATCATTAGAATATTGCTCAATGAAACTCTGCATACTTGATCCTTAATCGCATTAAAAATTATAAAAGAAAATATTACCCATTGACAGGTATTATCAGTGGGAATATTAAGTCCACCACGGTCAATTGAGTCTATGTATTGTCCATATTTTTGGTGGTAAAAAGTAGTTTTTTCTAGCAGCTCATTTTCTGATAGTTCGATATCTTTACGAGTTAAATACCCCGATATGTATATAAGTGCCATATTTGTATCAGGAGAAATGAAAGATTCAAGATCTGGTAAGTTGTCAAATATCTCAGCAGAGGACTCATCCAATAAAAAGCCGCAATTTGGACAAGAATGGGTTGTATCAAGACTTATGTCAACAGCCAGGTTATCAAGTGACAGTAAAAGCTTAGCTCTTGAAATATTCAATTTTTCAATCACCTGTTGTACTGTTATAAAATATGTGCCTCCAGAACCTCGTCGCAATTTACTAAACTCTTTTTCCAATGGATTAGTAGAAAACTCACTATTGATGTGAGCTATTCAATAATGATCGACATAATTCAACAACACCATTGCACGTGTGGTAAATTGATTGTGCAGTGTCACAAGTAAGTTGTTTCTTTCTTTTACCTTGCTTTTCAGCCATCTTTAAAGCCATATTTCCAAAATTTAAAATATTGTCCAACCTATTATCTTTAGGATCTCTAATTACTGCTTGAAGTTCATCATTAAATCTAATATCTGCATCTGTTCCCTTAACATTGAGAACTTTCCACCACGATACAACAATGTTAATAAAATCTGTTGTGTCTTGTCTTTCTTTTATATGCTGCAGTCCTGGATGGTTAATCAAAGCATGGTAAGTTTTGTCACAAAATATCCTTAAACAGGTAGAAACTGACTGCCTCTCAATTGGCTTTGGAAATATTGAAACCTCGTTTAAATTAGATAATTTAACTAAATTTTTGAATTCAAGTTTATAAAGCTTTTTAAGATGATCCCATCGTGCTACTTTATGTACTCCTTTATCATAAAAAATAAGTTGGCCAGTTTTTTCAGTAAGCCAATTATTTCTAATGTTTTTAAGCAAATGTACATAACCAAAGATTAAGAAAATACCATCATTAGTCAACCAGGGTTTATTTGGAACTGTTCTTTCGAAGATTTTAAAAAATGCATGATTAATTCTTTTTTCATTACATATTATGGCTTTGACTTGACCCAATGATTCCTTTATTGATTGGATAGTAATGCTAATTTGTTCGAAAAGAAATTGCGAGTTTAATTTACTTACTAGGTGTCATTTTGGTAATGAACGATGGTCCACCGAATAAGCAATTAACCATTAAACCCAACTCAGTTTTTGCAAGAGAAGTTGAATCGTCTATTACTTTTCCAAACAATGTACCACCATGATATAATAACATTTTTTTAACATAAACCTCGGCATGCAATAACAAACAAAGTTTCTGTTTTTCTTCAATAGATTGGAAAATATTTGTCAAAAAAAGCTTTTCGTTTACTTTTTGAAGTTATTCTTGTCAAAGTTCTCACAGAAGGCAATTGGTAATCTGTTCGCAATTGATTATACAAACTTCTGGACGTAGCAAAATACTGAAAAGATCTAATAATAATTTCTTTAGAATAAATCTTACTACCAATACACTGTGAACCCATAGAAGCTAAATGTTCTTGAATTACAATTTCTTTTCTTTCAAGAATCAAATTCTTTAAATAACGTACGACTTCTTCTAATATTGAACATGCATTAATTTTGGAAACTCTGTTTGAAGAAATTTTAATTTTGACTCCATAGTGATAAGTTTCAAAATGCAAATCGTCACTAATCTTGATTAAAAAACATGGAACCCCATTTGAATAAGCTTGTGATTGCAAATGAATAGTGTTTAATAATCATAAAACATACCGATGGAATACCTAAATCTCTTTCATTACTTAAAATAATTTTTTTCATTTCAGCAAAAGTTACTCTATCTTTTTCTAAAAAGGTTGATAGTTCATCTTCAGCGAAATTTTGAGAACACGAAGAAGCACAATTTGTTGAACGTAATGGAGAAGATTGAGTGGGAATTTGAAAAGAAGGTATGCCTGGCCAAACAGATGGTGGAAATTTAGGACGATATTTTCCTCTGACTTGTTGTTTTTCAAAATTTATCAGCCAATGCAACTCACAAACTACAGTGTCATTAGTTACATTTAGATTTGCATTTGGAAAAACAAATCCACATTTGTTTTCCTTC
Source organism: Hydra vulgaris (assembly GCF_038396675.1). Lineage (NCBI taxonomy): Eukaryota > Metazoa > Cnidaria > Hydrozoa > Anthoathecata > Hydridae > Hydra > Hydra vulgaris. The sequence continues at coordinate 24,641,209 of NC_088931.1, forward strand.
TTCATTTTTAGGCAATCGATATACTGAGATCTTCAAATTATCCGATTTCTTTTTAGCAGATAAATAATTTATAGTACAGCCATAAATACAACACTTTTTACCCATATTTCAATATAACGAAAATGGCGATTATAGTTAAGTACAGTTAAAAATAGGCCCCCAGTCAAATACGCTGTTTGCGCGATGGCAAGGCCTTCAGTATAGATCGCCGTTAGTTTGAATAAATCGTTTGTTTCGCCGTTTTTTTTTGTTTTTTTATTGTTTATTTAAAATTTAAAAGTTCGTATTGCCGTATTTCTTTATAAACGTTCGTATTGCCGTATTTCTTTATAAATGTTTTATCTTGAGTATAAATAAAACATTTTTATTTTAATTATTTTGTTTAGAATTTAAATTAACATTAGTTTTGCTGTATTTATTTTAATTATTTTATTTAGAATATAAACAAATTATTTTATATGGAATTAAAATAAAACTTTGCCTTTTTTTTTTTAAGTAATTTATTTAAAGCTATTCATTTAAAATAAAACATAAATTAATTTTTGTTTTCGCTGTTTTTTATTATAGTTATTTTATTTAGAAAATAAATAAGACGTTTATTTTGCCGTTTTTAATTTATTTAGAATTAAGATAAAACTTGCCTTTTTTTTTTTAATTATTTTATTTAGAATTTAAATAAGTTGTTTGTTATTAAATTAAATTTAAAATATAATTCATTTTAATACAATTTTGATGTTAGTTTAATATTTTTAACTTTCTGTATATCAAATGCTTTTCTATTAAATATTAATAAAGTTTGACGAACAATTACTGCCGATCAACCAGATTTAATTTTAGTAGATCAAAATGTCAAATTTTTCTGAAAGTAGCCGATCGTTTATCGACTGCTATTTCGAGCGCTCATATATATATATATATATATATATATATATATATATATATATATATATATATATATATATATATATATATATATCAGGGGTATGATTAAAAAGCACATTTCATTTTTTCAGAAATGGCATAGCGGCAAAAGATTAACTTTTACACGTATTAACTTAAAATAATAATACTTTTTTCCGATCGAAAAAAAACTCCCCCACCAGTGCAGATGAAAATGTGGTCCCAGCTGTCTAAAAATGCAAAAAGTTCAAGTTTTTGCACTTATATTAGGGGCAGGGTCACTTAACAAAATTTCAAAAATACCATGACAGTTATTTTTGTAGCTTGATATCTACTTTTAGATTATGTTTTGTTTTTTGGTTAAAATGATGGGAAGAGTTGGTCTTAACCATTTGCAATCATGTGTATGTTTGAGAGGTTGGAGGGGGGGGGGCTTTTTATTTTTTTTTCATGTACTTTAAATATAAAACATTTTTGTAATTGTACATTTTTTATTTAAAGAAAGACTTTTATGGTTTTTATCTAAGATTATTTATCAGTTGTTTTAAATTTTAAACAATGATAAGCTACAACCATTAAGTTTGTTTCTCCGTCTACTTTCTAAAAGTTTCAATGGGTTGTTGAGAGTGGGAGGAGGGGGGGGGGACGTGTCAAAAAAGAATTTTGTGAAACTTTTTTAATTTTTTTGTAAATAAAAAAATGTCAACAAGCAATTGTTAAAACAAAAAATCTTATTCTGAAGTTTTTCATGTTGTAAAAGGAATTGAAATCTAATATATATTTACCCAGGTCACTGATTCCCTGATAGTGTAACGCTGACGTATTAATCATGCGGAAGTTATTTTATTTTAAAGCGCGTTAATTACTTTAAAAAGATTATGCGTCAAAACAAATTTATTTTATTTAAACTTTATTAACTAATTGCGTTACAATATTGTAACTCAATTAGTTATATCCGAACTAATATTTTTTAAAAAATATGCTTTTAATTAAAACAATTTAATTTTAGCGTGGCTTGCGGTCAAATGCGCAAATCGATGACTGAAAGAATTATTTTCTTATTTTTAAGGCTGATTTTTTTTTTAATTTTAAGATATAAAGTTTTTGCTGACAACAATTAAAAATTATTAAACAGGGGGACGGGGTCTTAATAAGCTTGGGGTGGGTGGGGAAATTTTCCAAAAATTAATAAATGACCCACCCACCCCCTCCTTCCTTTATTTGGGACTCGAGAGTAATATAATTTATAAAGAATTTCTTTAATGAAATTTTTATTTTAAACATTTGTTTTAAGTCATTTAAATTTTTAATTTTAATTCTTTTTCTCTTATAAACTCCATTAAGTATGCATAATATATATAAGATTTATTTGCCTTCACCGACATCACTTCTCAAAATAATTATCATTTACAAGTGTAAAAGGTTGCTAAAAGGGCGCCACGGGTGCCCATGAATTTTCTGGTTATATATAGCACATTACACATAATACATAACCAATAACACTTGCTTATTAAGAAAACTGTATTACAGAGCTTATCCTATGTGTTAATTTTTCAAACATTTCTACAATTAATATAGCTTGTCTATTTTTTTACGGCTTAATGTATTGAAATAGGAGGTTGTCTCATGGTAAAAAAATTTATCTTGCGCCTTTTATTAGGTGAAGAAAATACTGACTAACATATCACATGTTAACTATATTAAGTAAAATGCTTATAAATTTACAATTCAGTCCAAATTTAAATTAACTTAATAATATAGAAATATGTTTTTATGATGAAAATATCATTATATAAATGTTTTTAGTTACAATATCTTATTCAGAATTCTTTTACTTTTGATATGTCATTTAGAGACAAGAATGTTGACTTAAAAAGACTTTAATCAAACACAAAACCATAAAGGCAAAATCGTGGTTTTGAAAGAGATAGATTTATTTGATGAAAAATAAAAAAACTCATCATCTTGAAAGATAAAACGCAAGTTAAAAAAGTAGACAAGATGTAAATTTTCTCAATGATCAGAAAGGATTGCATGTTCAAAAAATGTCGCGCAAAAAAAGTTTTGAAAAATAGAAAGTGAAAGTAAATATTAATGCTTTTTTTTTTTAACTTATAGTCTATAACTTCGCATATGAATCATCGACATAAAATGGCGCAATATGCTGCTAGAGCATCAATCAATCTACATACTCAAGTAAATGTCTATAAATGTGAACTTTACTATGTTAACTTATGTTCACTTTGTTTGTTTTTTTTTTGTTTTTTTTTTACAAATTCTAAATTACTGAGCTATATACATTTAATTTAGATATATTTCAAAAACAGAATCTGTGACGAAATTGGATATGTTTTGTTTGTCAGAAAAAATGCTCTTCAGATTCTTATTCCTAAATACGGACTAGAAGGAACCGTCTATTTATCTTCTAATAAAGACGCCGAAAGTCCATTTAGGTTTGATGAAGAAGTAAAAATATTAACGAAGTTTTTAAATAATAATAAACAAAATAATTGTTATCATTATAGATTTTGTGTGATGTTCTATAACCAATAAATTTTTTAGGGCCGATTTCAAATTATTTTTTTAGAGCCTTTCTCAAACTTTTGGAAACGTAACTATCAAAGTTTTTGATAAAGTCATTGTCCAAGTTAGCATAGAAAAGAAAACTATTCAAACCTCCGAGATGAAATTAAAACTAGTTCGTCCCGAGGTTTGGACATATTTATTTTAGATTTTTGTGTTTTTCCTTTTGCGATTTGAAAATATTGTTCAAATTTTTTTTTTATTCATTTAAAGCATTTGAATTATTTTTAGATTCCTGGATTATCGGTGCCTGCAGTTGGCGTAAAAAAAGTTTCAAACGATGAACCTGTCATTAAAAAATCTCGAGTATCTGAGGATTAGCATATTTTATTTTAAGCATCTTTTAATTTTCTATATAAATCTTTAAAAAAAATGATATGCATGAAATAAAAAAATACTGCAATGATATTGATTAAATTAATGTAATTAAGTTAACGAGTTTTTTACAAAAAATATTTATAATCAAATTTTTCATAACAGTTTTGTAAAAATAATCTTAAATAACACTGATCAACAAATAAAATTTTATTGTGCATATCTTGTTAACTAGGTGGTTTTTTAAAACAAATTAAATATGCTGATTTCAAATATGCTGAGAAACATTTTGTTAAATTTTTTTTTAAAGTCTTTAGCATTTTTTCACATAATTTTTTGTGTCAATTAATTTTAAGTAAAAATATTTATCTTTTCTAAAATCTCTATGAAAATACGCTTCTTTTGAGACCCAGGTTGACATACTTTTGAAAAACTTTTTTTTCGACAATATTAGGGACTTTACCTTAAATACTAAAGATTTGAACCCAAATATCTTTACAACTTGACGTGATGGTGAAAAATGGTTTGCATATTTGAAATCAGCATATTTAATTTGTTTTGAGAAACCACCTAGTTAACAAGATATGCACAATAAAATTTTATTTGTTGATCAGTGTAATTTGTGATTTGTCTGTTACATGTGATCAATCTGTAACAAGGCCAGTAAATATGTCTTTACAAATTACTCTTTAAAATTTTGAATTTAAAACAGAAAACATTTAAAGCCATCTATCCAGAAGTAAGTATATACTTACATATTTAGTAATATTTACAATAATTTTGTGGAAAACATTGCAACTCTATCTAGAGTCTAAAGGGGGGTTATATACAGTTTTCTTTAATTTAGTGGCGCTTTGCCATTACAGGTAAAGGGATCTCAGAATGTTAGGTGTTTTTTAAGATTCTGCTAAGCTCCAAATATTTGAGCATATACTTTGTTTTCACTTTTATGAGTTAAAGTAATACTCCGGCTAGATTGCCAAAATGTTTTAATAATTTTATACTATAGTTTTTATGTCTTTAGATAAATATTTAGGACATTGTTTTTTCATTAGGGACTTGAGAATGTCCGGTTAAATAGTAGGTAGTATTGTTGCCAATATTGCTTAGGGAATCATGAATTTCTGCATAAATTATTTATTTTCCATGCTGAATATATTTTTAAATGTTTGGTTCACTTTTTTTTATATACTTTTTACATTCCACCACACAATGCTAGGACCTCAAAACGCAAGGAAAATGAAAGTTAATTTAAAAAAAAAAAAAGTTATTTGCATCTAATTTCATCTCGACGTTATGAAATGAATATTCTGCTTATATTTTTGTCACGAAACTTTATTCAAAACACACTTTAGTGTGTTTTCTTTGTTTGCTTTTAAAAAATTAAATAAATTAAACTAAAGTGCCTTTACTAAAGTAAAGCGCAAGTACAAAAGTGTGTTTTGATATTCCTTTCAGTAAAAGATAAATAAGATATGGGAAAGTCCTTTAGAATTAAACCAACAAGCGAATGTTCTAAGAGATGTCATAATGATGAAAAGTAAGCAGTCAGAGGAAGCAATTGAGTGGTGCCGAATCAACAATAAACGTGGTTGGGCCGCAATCAGTTCAGGAAAATTTCCACTAATGAAAGATCTTGGAACAATTTTTTTTTTTTTTAAACATCTTCGCTTCCAACAAGGCTGCAAGCAGCCACTAATTAAAATTGGAAGTTACTGCAAGAGAAAAGATGAAGATTGTAGAGCAAGATAACGATTTAAAAAATTGCAAATTATAGGAATCAGGAAAGCAAGATAAAGGAAGCGAATTCCAAAGAACTGATGTTCGAGGAAAAAAACTAGACGAATAAGCGTTTTTGGAGCACTTAGGAACAGTCACAGAAAAAGGATGGCACTTAATTGAATGACGAGTAACACGAGAATGAATTTTAGTAGATGGCACAAGAGACGCTAGCTCTTTAGAGCAGTGCCCATTATAGTATTTGTAGAAAAGAGAAAGAGAAGCAACATTACGACGATGTGATAATGGTTGAAGGTTGGCTGCAAGAGCAGGTCCAACTATGTTTACAATGCGTTTTTGCACCTTGTCTAAAAGAGAAAGGGCATCATTAGAAGATCCGCCCCAGATATGGCAACAGTATTCCATACAAGGCCGGATTTGAGATTTATAGAGATAGAGAATAGAATCCAGGGTAAGAAAGTGGCGAGCTCGATAAAGAGATGCAACCTTAGCAATCAGAGGGTGTTGGTTTCTTATCACGACAAGAATAAATGGTAGTATCATCAGCAAACAATGCCACCTTAGAGGTGAGAATATCTGGAAGATCGTTAATGTAAATTAAAAAGAGTATAGAGCCAAGGATAGAACCTTGAGGAACCCCTGAAGTTACAGAATAAGAAGAAGAGTGTTGTCCATCAAGGACAACTTTTATGCTACGATTGGAAAGGAAGGATTCAATGATCTTAAAGATGTTGCCGGATACACCATAAGAAGAAAGCTTATGGAGAAGACCAGCATGCCAAACTTTATCAAACGCTTTTGAAATGTCAAGAGCGATGGCCTTAACCTCTCCACCTTCATCTAATGCACGATAAAACCTGTCAGTTATTACTGTTAGCAAATCAGCTGTAGAACGAGAATATCGAAATCCATATTGATGATCAGAAAGTAAGTTATTAGATTCAAGATGAGAAATTAAGTGTTTGTTAATTAAAGATTCAAAAACCTTGCTTATGATAGGAAGAAGACTTATGGGACGGTAGTTAGACGAATCAGATCGCAGACGGTAGTTAGACGAATCAGATCCCCAAAATTTTTGAAGATAGGGATAACAGATGCGGCTTTCCAGCAGGCTGGAAAACAACACTCTGATAAGCACTTGTTGAATAGTTTTGAGAGTATAGACGACAGCTCCGGAGAACACTTCTGCAAGACAATAACAGGTATGTTGTCAGGGCCACAAGCTGTAGAAGAGTCTAGGCAGGAGATCACTTTAGATACAGATGCTGGAGTGATATGAATGTCAAGCAATGGATCAACCTGTTTGTTGGCAATATCAGGTAGAACGCAACTAGTGGAATCAAGAGATGATATTGATGAAAAGTTTTTAGCAAACAGTTCGGCTTTGTCTTTAAATGAGGTGACAAAGTCTGAACCATACAAGAGAGGTGGAATTATAGATTTGCCCTTATTATTGATATTATTAAAGATTCTCCAGAAGTCACGAGAGCCTAATTTTTGAGATGAGATACGAGATTTCATGACCTGAGAATAGCGGGTTTTAATGTTAGACAAAACCTTTTTACAGTTGTTTCTAGCAGTAATAAACAGACGTCTGTTTTCTGGAGAATTGTTTTGCTGATAAATATGGAAGTAACGGTTTGGATTGGCAATCGCAGCAGCACAGTGTGAGGAAAACCATGGAGGAGAGTGAGGCTTGACCTGGAATCGTCGAGAGGGAATAAAAGATTCCATGCCAGCCTGAATCCACGAAGTTATGTAAGAAGCACATTTGTCGACAGGAAGTTGAAAGATTTCTACCCAAGGGCCATCACGAAGAAAATCATGGAAAGAATCCCAGTCAGCTTTATTGTAGTTGTAAGAGGTTCGATAATAGGGGTATTCAAGTGATGAAGAAGAATGAGATATTAGTTTTAAAGAGATCAAACTGTGATCAGAAGCACCTAAGGGTGAATGTGGAGAAACTGAGCACTGATTAGGATCAGAAACAAGACATAAGTCGAGTAGAGAAGGTAAATGATTAGGGTTGTCAGGAAAGCGAGTGGGAAAGTTGACTATTTGAGTTAGGGATTGAGAAAGGCAAAAGTTGTGGGCTTTAATGCCTGCAGAGTCACTGACACTAGAGCCAAGCCATTCAGAGTGGTGAGCATTAAAGTCACCAACAACAACTATATTAGCTAATGGAAAAAGAGTGAGGGCTTGGTCAATATGATCGGAAATAACATCAAAAAGAGTGCAGTCTTGAGATGAAGGAGAGCGATATAGAACAATGAGTAAGGCAATAGAGTGAAGTGGTGCTAAACAAAAGCACATGAAAGAATAGTTTGTGGATTCAAACCTAGTTTCACGACAAACAGGTGAATTCTTACGAATGTAAATGCCCAGGCCAAGCATGTGACTATTGGAGTCTTTACGAATCAGAGGAAGATAACCATCAACACTAAGATCACAAGATGAGACAGCCGAACTCAAATTAGTCTCACAAAGAGCAAGTAGGTCTGGTGAACTTTGCAAGAGATAAGACTCAACAGAAGAAAAGTTACTTCAAAGACCACGAATATTAGTGAATGATAGGTTTAGAGAACTTGGTGATGATGATGGTTTTTTGTGTTTTATAGTTTTTGGTACTTTATTCATTTTTAAATTAGATTGAGGAACTTGACTCAAAGCATAGATAGTACTCAGAACACCGTTAAATAGCCCAAGCAATTGCCTCATTACTACTAATAAACCCTAAGCCGTAACAAAGGGCTCCAAATGTGGCCTCCGCAATGCACACCAAAAGTACAAACAGGGACACCATCCATGCGCATCATGGCACTGTTAATACTTTGATATTTTCCAGCTGTTGATGGAATCAGCCTCTCTGAGAGCTACCACAGAATTCGGGAAACCTGACTACCAGCCGGCCTCAGAACCATAAAACTGAGTTTTAGAGCTGTACCCTCATAAGGAGATAATAGAATGATTTGCCTAGTCATAAATACAGTGACACAAGCAAACCCATGCATTGAGTCAAGAAGATCCAGCATTCAACATCCTAAACTGGAAACAATGTATTAAAAATACATCTGCGCCAGCCTAATAAATGAAGAAGGGGTGCAAGGCTGGTCAACAGATAGAATCTGTTTACCCCTTAAAATTAATAAACGAATTGATGGTGTCATTGTAACTGAAAACGAAAAGGGATATTGTTCCATTTTTACAAAAGATGAAGAAGAGTCGGTAGTCTGTTAGATAAGAAACAAGAATAGGTAATATCTACACATAATTGAGAAATGAAACATTTTTTTTTATAATTGTAATAAAATCCTTGTTTTTAATATTGTTCATTAAGAAAACTAAACTTACACTATTTAGTTTTCTTGTATTATTATTTCAATAATATATTTAGGTGCTTTTAAGGTTTGAACAAGTCGTAGTTGACAAGGATAATGTTGAATGTTTTGGAAGTAAGAAAGCAAGCCTGTAGAAACCGTTCACTAAGCTATCACCAAATGCTCAACGAGCACTCCGAATAAAGAAGCTTAGCAAGTCTTTTTGGAACCGTTGGGATGCAAAATATCAAAAGTACATAACCAAAAAGAGACAAGGAACTGTATCCATAAATCGTGCCCTTAACTGCACAAAAGCAGGAAGATAAGTTTTTACGAGCAAAGCTGTGTATTCATGAAAATACCGAAAAAGATCATATATCAACAGCAGTAACAGTTTCATCTCCAAAAGATGTTCGCTGTGGCTCAGCAAGATATTGGAAACATAAATACGAAAGTGCCACGGAAGCTTATCAAACAATATCTGATAAATCAATATCACTGGAAGAAATACCTAACTTGTTGCCTTTAACCAAAGTAACACCTAAATTGAAAAAAGAAAATATTAGATTTACCAGGTTCACGGCTCAATGGAGTGGGGAAAAATATTGGAAACGGTTTCTTTAATCAAGGAAGACAAAGCCAAAAAGGAGAAAGCAAATAAAGAAAAGAAATCCAAGCTACAACAACAAATTGAGGCATTCTATAAATGTAAGGAAGAGTGTACATGTGGAAAGAATGTTTGCACAGCAAATGACAACACAAGCATTCACATTAATGGCAACACGAGCATTCACTTCGAGAATGCTCGTGTTGTCATAATGTTTTGAAATCTTCATATAGTAAAGCATCATGCCGAGGTAAAACAGGTTTAAAACTCAATATGATCAAACCCTTTTGTAAAATAGGACCCAAAAAATGCCTTCAGTTTGAGTCTGATGAAGATGACATTGAAAACTTCATTCCTATAACTGATTTTATCTAGAATACAACCTAGCGTTCTCTATTCGCCTCTTTTTGAATTAAAGTTTACCTGAATCCTATTTTTATATTTTTTGTTCATTCCTTTTTTTTTAAGTTGGTTAATGTTATAAAAAAAAAGGATAAAAAAGTTTGTTATATAGTTTTTGATTTGGTACCTCAAAACGTTAGGTGCAGCACCTCAAAATGCTAGGTATTTAAAAAAACAATTTTAAGAAAATTGGATTGCACACGCATCTTTTTAGCACTGTTTTTAGAGTCTTAAAGCAACATTTCTGATAAGGTTCTGCAAACTTATTTTCAACGTCTTCGTAATTTAGATTATTTTGTAAGGATTATATGTATTATTTTTTTTTTTTGTTTATGACTTAACATTATATTCTTTAATCAGATTGTTCAACGCTTTTAGAATTTAATTAAAAAAATCGAGTTCTATGTTGGTTTAATTCAAACCTGACATTCTGAGGTCCCACTGCATTCTGAGGTCCTTTTACCTGTAACATTGGTCTACAAAAATTTAATACATTAATTTTGACACTTGCCTTTACATGATTTTGATACGCTTAACACAAGTCTGACTTACAAATTTTTCGTAATACCGAATTTATTTATTTTGTTAAATTTAAAAATTTTATTGTTTTAGTTTTTTACAAAACTAAAACAATAAAAGTAAGCAGATGAAATGTCAATTGTTAAAAATGAGCATTTTAAAAATATCAGTCTTGAATTTTTGATTGTTGTTCTTTTGTTTATTAACTTCAAAACTTTTAACTTTGTCTGAGTCATCTTGTTTGATTCTCCAACAATACGCGACGTTAGAATTATCTTGTTCTATCTCCACATTTTTGAGTTTTGAGATAAAACAATTTGAAAAATAAGGATTTTAGGAGACGGCATATAAATTTTTTTTTATAATTTATGTTTTCTCGGCAACTTTTTTTTTTATTTCTTAGATTTCAATACAGTAGAAAAACATTATTCTGAGGTACACAACACTATCGATAACTCAATTTTTTCAAAAAGTGGAGATAGAACAAGATAATTCTAACGTCGCGAATAGTCTGCCATCGCGTGCTTCTCCCATCGTTCTCGGTAACAATTTTCGATCGTTTTATGATTTTGGTAGAATCAGTCTCCTTGCTTTTCACTAACATCTCCAAAATTTTTATGAAACTGTTTAAAGTGGCTACCCACTATTAAAAGTCTAAAAAAAAAAAATTTTCTTTCTATTTTTTGGAAGTTTTAACCTTTATAAACAATAAAATATATGACAATGGAAGAAAAAATTATAAGTTTGCCCTAATTTTGTTCCTTAAAAAGGGGCAAACATCCAAAAGTTCCTTAGCAACGGCCTTAGTGACAGTTGGAACTTTTTTCCTCCAGAACTAATATGCACTTTTTCTCCATATTTTTACTGTACCTTTAACCAAGTTCTTATCTACACTGTTAAGTTATTCCCGAGCTAAATGACATAAGTCAAAAGTACTAAAATCAGACCTTATTTGAATTTTTGAATTTTTTTTTCCAATGCGTTTTTCTCCATTTAAAGATTTTCTACCTTCTAACAAAGATATCTTTGGTTTTGTTAAATATTTTTGTTTGAAATTTTTTACAGAAGTAAAACTTAGTTAGATGAATGTGCTGAGTCAAAAATATATATATGCTATGGTATCCCATTCAAATTAAAATTTGGGTCAATGGGGCCATTTTTTAGGGATTTATACTAAATTGTAAATTTCAGAGAATTAAATAAAAGTATCAGTTTTATTTTTGACTCAGCACACAGTTCATATAAGAAGCAAGATTTTTGAAAAGTTTCACTTAATTTGGAAAACTCTGCAACTAGTTATCCTTGTTAGAAAATATGCTATTTTTGAGTTAATTATGCGCATAATTGATGACGTAATAATAAAATTATAAATTTTTTTTTTTTTTTTGTCTTATTTGATTCCAATGCAATAGAAATGTTTAAATATGGGGGGATAAAAGGGTTCATTTAAAAATTTTATTTAAATAGTGGGTAGCCACCTTAAGATAACTATTTATAAAATGAATTTTTATTTTGTATCCAAGACCACAAAAGACTTTTAACTAAATGTGCATACTTTCTTTTTTACTATCAATAGTTTTATTTACAATATTTGACATGCCCACTGTGAGAGTATTGCAAATGGGTCATATTTTTATTCAGTATTGAATTCTTGATCGACATTCCTACGCACAGAGATAACACGGGAATTTAGTAAAACTTTTCTGCTGATCACGGAGAAACCATTTTTAGATCTACACAAATAATTCAGTTATTCCACATTTATTCAAGTTAGACACAATTTTAATGTCATGTTAAGTCTTTCGCAAAAATCAGAATGGTAATTGGTGTCATTCTGTTTATTTGCGATTGTGCAAAAAGACAAAGTTGAGTCTTCGCTTTGAGCTATTGATAAGCCTTTATTTTGTTAAGTTATATAATAAAATACCTAACTGGAATAGGAGACCTTATCATGACAGAAAATAAATTGACTAAAAAAAAAGTCAGTTATTTTGCTTAAAAGCTTTTGCAAACTTATTAAGAAGATTCTTCGTCTTTAATCAAGAAGCTAATCGTTCTCCTGCTTGCGTAGAAAGTCATAAATCGCGCACTAAGTCATTCCGTTCAATCTGGCTAAAATACTAAACGATTTTAATTGTTTATCATTAGAGGAGACATCCAAGTCTGATATAAATTCTTCCGTTTCTGTAGCAGCGATGCTTTCATCTTCTGATAAAAATAGTTATTTTAACCCTTCCACATAAATAGGCATTTTTAAATTTTAGTATTGCACTCAATCATGACATTTTTTTAAGCTAAAATTGACTGAGTTAGTTCTAGAAACTATACTTCATAAAAAACGACGTTAGTGTGTGTCGGGAAATTTTCGTGTTTTAAATACACTATCAAGATTAGGACTGACTAAAAAGTAAAGATTTGGGCGAAGTGCCATATACTTTTCTGAAATTTTGTGTAGCAAAAAATATGCACACGCAATAATGACTGAAGGGAAACTATTTTACAAAGCTTAAAACAATGTTTTCTAATATTTTGTAAAGGTTCTGCTACTTTATGCTTTTAAGAAATAAAATATAAATATTTTGTACATCATTGTTTATATAAGGAACTTACGCCATGCTAAATTCCTTTAAGCACATAAGGGAGATAAGGCACAATACATTATTTTGTGCACATATGATCTTATAACACGCTGAATTCATGCAAAACAGTTTTTAAATAGGAATTTTTTTTTTTTTTTCAGTCATTAAGTACTTCTATTTACTCAATCGTGTTGCTGGGGGGCAAACACCTGCAAAGCATGGGAGGACCTGAGCTGGAAAGGTGCTCATTTGAGGTTTTTGCAGGGGAATGGGGGTAATATATAGTTATAACGTTGTGTTTAATTATGAAAAAAATTATTTTTTGTTTTTGCTGTTGGATGTGGCGGATTTGCCTTAACATTTTTGTTATCTCAAATCCCCAATGTACACTTATGTGTACAATAAATATTTCTTGAACTGGGTATTTTGACCCTAAATAAATTAATGATATGATATTACGATACAATACCTAGGCTTAGGCCTTAAAGGGTTAAAGCTAGAGTTGGAATCTCGTCAGAATGTTGAATTGATCTAATAGTTGAAGGAATGTTAAGATAAGCTATTCTTTGCCTCCAATGCCAGTAACATGAACAAGGCATAAAAAGCAGTCATCAATTAGGGTTAATGGTTCTCTCCAAAGCATAGGGACTTCATAAGGTAAATTCTTTTTCTTTTTTTACTTCACAATGTCTGGAGCTCTCTTTTTATCTTGCTAGTTTTACAAAATTAGTAATGCTTTGTTTTTGCCGGCAAGAAGCAATAAAAATAACGGAATACGTTAGGATTATTCTTGCATTTATGCTAATTTAAAAAAGCCATTATATAGTTTGTTTGATATAAAGAATAAAATGGTTACCTTTTTTCATTAATATTGAATAAAAATGTCAATGAAAAATATAATTTTGAAAAAAAAATAATTTGGTTATTGCAAATAGGTGGCCTATGACTGGACCTAATTTTGAAATTTCTAAAATCATCAAATATGACAATTTTGGTTTTTAACCTACAACTTTTTATTTTTTATTTTTACTACTAATTAAAACATGAACTACTTATTTTTAAGTCTATTACATTTTTAACCTACTGAAATTTCAATCTACTGAAATTTCAATCTACTGGGTTTTCGACCTACTGAGTTTTCAACCTACTGTATTTTCGACCTACTTTTTTTTCGATCGACTTAATAACTACGTCTTTTCCGGTATGTATTTTATTTTAATTAAAACTCAATCTAATCAGCCGTTGATATATATGTATATATATATATATATATATATATATATATATATATATATATATATATATATATATATATATATATATATATATATATATATATATATATATATTATATATATATATATATATATATATATATATATATATATATATGAGTGATATATATTGCCAATATATGCATACAAAAACAAAAAAACACAAGTTTGTTTTTGTATGCATTTAGTTAAAATAAAAATGGCAGTTAATAATAGAAATAATACAAAGAGGTCAGTAACTTCCATAGGCTGATATGACATAGGCTTCTTGTTGATGGAATTCTGAAAACAAAAACTTGTGTATTCTTGATTTCTTGTTAATGGTTTTTGGAAAAAAAAAACCTTAAAAACGTAAGGAAAAAACGGTAAAAACACCAACTAGTAGGTTGATATGAAAATCTCTGAAAATCGGTTGAAAATCAAACAATCGCAAATCGGTTGAAAATAAAAGTCTCTAAAATAGGTTGAGAAAAAATTCGTTCGAAATTGAAAACGTCATAAATCGGTCGAATTGAAAAAAGCTAATAATCGGTTGAAATCAATTTTTGCCTCAGTAAGAATTCTGAAAATTATTTCCACTTTTTAGTAGATGTTTTATTTTGTAGATCAAGTTTGTAGGTGCAGGTTTTTGTAGGTTGAGCTACGCGACACGTGCAAATAAAGCTTGCCGTCAAAAACGACATTTAGCGTTTAAAAATACATAAAAACCAGTTACAACCTTATACAACAAATACAACTGCATGCAACGAAATTTCATTCTGCCTTATATACCTAAACAAGGCGTCGAACCTTAGACCTCTCAATTATAAACCAGCGCTCAACGGCTGATTAGATTGAGTTCTAATTAAAATAAAATACATACCAGAAAAGACGTGGTTGTAAAGTCGATCGAAAAAAAAGTAGGTCGAAAATACAGTAGGTTGAAAATTCAGTAGGTTGAAAACCCAGTAGGTTGAAAATTCAGTAGGTTGAAAATTTAATTGGTTGAAATTTCAGTAGGTTGAAAATGTCGAAGACTTAAAAATAAGTAGTTCATGTTTTAATTAGTAGTAAAAATAAAAAAAATAAAAAGTTGTAAGTTGAAAACCAAAATTATCATACTCGATGATTTTAGAAATTTTAAAATTAGGTCCAGTCATAGGCCACCGCATGCAACATACATACGTTATACAACAGAAAAGTATATATATATATATTTTTGAGATCAGCTAGTTGTTTATTTACGCCTCGTTTTGCTTGCTAAAGGCATGATTGAAATTTACAATACTATGGAGTTCAGTAAAATGCCAACTTTTTTTTCCTTGTTTTTTGGTTTTTAAGTATTTTAGTTTCAAAACTTAATATCAAAGTTAATTGCTTTTTTTTCCGGGATCAGAATTTTATTCCTTAATGTTTTGTGGTCCACTTTTCTAATAATTTCGGGATCTGATTCTTATTTCTTGACGTATTGCGGTTTAATTCTCAGAACTTAATAATTAAATGAACTAAATTCAAATTTTTCTCTTCTCTCATAATTTATACACAATCATCATTTATACACAACCATAGTCTATACACAAGTTTGAAAACTAATAAAGTGGACATTTAAAGATCTTTAATGTTTTTAGGCAACAGGTTCCTTTTTTTCGTTTAAAAACTGTTTTAAATAAATTTTAAAGTCAAAAAGGGTTTTCTTCTTATAATCAGGAGTTTAAAAATAAAAATTACTGTTTAATGATTTAGGGTATGAACTTTTTTGTTAATGCGTTCCATGAAGTTTAAAAAATTAAATAAGCTCTTTAAATATGTAATATTTTGATTAAATAAAATTAGGTATTACTTAATTTTATTTAATTATTACTTATTTTTATTTTTATTTTTTTGAGATATTACTTAATTATTTAATAAAAATACATATTTGGTATTACTTAGTTTTATTTAATTATTAGTATTAACAACAAAATCTCATCAGAAATGAAAGAAAAATGTGTATGCGTTTATATAGCAATATTTATAAATATTGCTATATTATACATATAGCAATATTTTTATTTTTAGAATTATATATTTAAAAGAACCATTTATTTATTTTTGCTTTTGATTACATTTTGAACCAAACCTTTGGTACAAACCGACCTAAACTAGAGCTGTTAACCGGAAGATTTTGTACAATTCCGGAAAAATAAAATTCTTCCGGAAGGATATTGAGAATCAGGAATTTTTTTTTTTCGTACCGAATTTTACGAAACAAAAAAAACCGTCGATGTTCATTTCGCAAATGCTACTTAAGAAATGTTGCCTTTCGCAAGTTGAATTACGAAATAAAACTATTTTGCTATTTACGAAAGTAGTGCTTACGGAAGTCGCACTTGCGAAATGAGCTCTTTCGCTAAACAACGTTTTGAAGTCTATAAAAAAATTTTGTTGGCCAAACGGATATAATTGTAAAAAATAAAACTTTTTTATACCATAATGTTTATAATAAAATTTTATTTTCAGTATTGCAACATATGAACATTTTAAGGTTTAATTTTTTAAAATAATGATAAAAAAACAAATTTCTTTCGAAACGAAACTCTTTCTCACCGCAACTTGCGAAACAGTTCTTAATAGAAAAAAAATTACGAAACGCGGCATAATAAATATATTTAATTACGTTTTATGAATCAAATGCGTATTATTAACTAAGTAATTAAAATACTAATTTTTTATAAGATATTGATAAGTTTCAGTTTTAAACTTTAATAAAAAAATCAAGACTTTCATAAAATATACTTTTTAGAATGTAATTTAATGAATAAGAATTAAATAAAGAAGACAACTTGAACATACGTAAATACGCAATTGAATTAAATAAAAAAGACGCAAAAAATTCGCAAAAGAACTAAATAAAGAAGACAACTTGAACATAAGTAAATACGCAATTGCGTAATCGGGAAACAATGCCTATTTTGAAATCAAAAAAAGACCTAATTTAAATGATGAATGCTAAAACTTAATTATGTAATAAAATGCTTAAAAATAGCTCTCACTTGTTTTCAAATAGAATAACTTTATGTTTAGTCAGTTTCAATTTTTTTTATTTTTGAGGTGCTCTGTTATATGCGCTTTCGCTTTTATTACCTCAATAACAACAAATAAATTTAAAAAAAATTTAAAGACATTCTTTTCAATGACTTTTTCTATAATGTTTTCCTTTATATATATATATATATATATATATATATATATATATATATATATATATATATATATATATATATATATATATATATATATATATATATATATATATATATATATATATATATATATATATATATATATATATATATATATATATATATATATATATATAAGTCAGGGTGGGAAGGGTATTTGTTGCCCCTTCTGTCGTTGCCCTAGTTGATTATCAGAAAACTTATAAGTCTTGTAGGATTGCAATATTCTTATACTATCCTATAGGATATCTTAAAGGATTCGTAAGATCGTAAGTAAAAACAGAAAAATTGTTTTGTTAAATGTTAATTCTATAAAATATACTTTTTTTCACAAATGAAAAAAGTTTTTAAGCTTCATCTTTATAATTATAGAAGAAATTAAGAAACGCGCTTGTTTAACAATTTTGTTATAAAAATCTTTTCATTTGTTATAAGAAGGTATATCCTGTTTAATCTATAAAAACGTTTACATTTTGTTTGTTTTAGCTTTTCTGTTTGATAGTCGTTTTGTTTTAAAAAGCTTTTGGTCGTTTTTTTTTTGGCTTATATTTTTGTTTTGTTTTTATGAGGCTTATATTTCATTGTTTAAAATAAGGCAATTCATTATCTATCAAGTATCTTACAGAGTATGGCATCTGCACTATCGATATGTCTATTGAGACATATCGATAGTGCAGTATCTTACAGAGTATGGCATCTGCACTATCGATATGTCTATTGAGACATCGATATGTCTCAACAGACATATCGATGAATATAACGAGACTGATAATGAAAGTGATGAAGAATGCTGAATTTTAGTAGACCAACTTATCTCAGAATCTTCGGAAACCAGTGTCTGCAATGGGCATGACAATGCAGAAAAAGATGTCAGTGATGATTTAAGTAACATTTGTGCCTCTCAAAAGTTAGAAATAACAAGCATGACAAGAGCTCTTTTTATTGCCTCGATTGCACTTAATGCAGTTCAGTCCAGCATTAGCAACAGCTCAAGAGAAGGAGTGATTAAATAGTTCCAGGTATACAAACCTTGCCTATTATTTAAATAATATGTTTTATATTTTTGTAAATTGTTGTGCTGGTAGTCTACCAGCACTACAATTACCAGGTAGACCAGTTGGTGATTGTTTTAGAAGTTCCAATATATAATAATAAAATATATACAAAATGTATAGGTAACAATGAAAGGATTTGTAAAAATATGTAAACATAATTATTATATTCTTACAATTCTCTTTTGCTTTGTTGACTCAAGAATTCAGTGGCAAAATAAAATTTGTTTATTTACATGTTATGATAACATGTAAATAAATAAATGTTATTATTCCCTGAGTTCTTGAGTCTACAAAGTAGAAGAGAATTGAGAAAGCTTGTGTTAATGGTTTTAATGCAAACCATAGAAACAATGACCTTATTTGTACCCTTTAAATGTAGATGTAATGTAATCAATAACACATGTAAATTGATTCCATAAATAATTCAAATTGCTAAATGTTTACACTTAATATAAATTCTTTGGTGTAAGAATTTTTAAAAGCATACTATAAGAGAAGGTGTAGCTATATAGTAGAGAGGAATACTTAATTATTTATCTAGCAGGAAATATAAAGCATATCTGCCATAATTTAAACATGCTGACAATTTTTTATAGGTATTATAAAAAATGCTACAAAGTGCACATTTATGAGTTATTGAAATATATGATGGTATTTATAATTACAAAATTAAAGAAGATTCTTATATAAAATATATTTGAAATTAACTTCTATGCTATTTTCAATTGAGAAAAGTATTTTAAATCTTTGAAGAATCATTTTTTTGCTTGATCAACTTGCAGTATGCATTTAAGTATTTGATCAACATATGGCATGTATTTTATATTCATTTTTTTTAGATTGCATTCTTTATTGAGAATATTCCTACATTATGGAAGTCTATTACAATTTTTATTCAAAAAAATGTATATGATTATTCTTCAATGTTTGATCTACCAATGCCTACAGAACCTAACAGTACAGATGAGTTTGTGGTGTTTAATCTACATATGCAGTTAGATCTTATTTTAAGTGTTTATAAGCATATGATTATTCAATATCGACAAGAACTAGTTAATGCTTGAGATGTTATAAGTTTGGCTCCTACAATAACATCTGATATTTTAAATTTACATTTACTTATATCTGCAGATGGAGCAAACCCTTATTTTAAAAAGAAATCGTCATTTTGGCCATTGCAGGCAACTCTACTAGACTTGCCATACAATGTTAGGTCTCGTATAGAAAATTCTTTGTTTTTAGTCATCCATCCCTATGCTGCTGTATTTGATTTACCTGTTCAAGCACATTTTTTGAATGTTATGCAGTTTAATGGAGAGTTTGGAAGTCTGTTTTGTAAACATCCTGGAAGTGCTACGCACCCTAAGATTAATGCTATGTTATGCTCTAGCTTCATAGGTAATATCATATATTCTTACAATTGATCAATTTCAACTTTGTTGTTTTTGTTGTCTATTTAATTCATAAGTATTTGGATACGTTTTTCTGCATTTGTTTCAGTTACAGCTATCAATAATCAAACAAAGGTGTTGTAACAGTATGTAATTTTTATGATTTTATTAAATAATTGTGATGATAATGCTTGTAGTTTTTACCAGCATGATCATCACATTTATTTAAATTGTAAATTATATTGTATAGGTGTGCTCATTAGTACCGGAAAAGAGACCAACTGCCTTTTATGGTGGTTTCAACAGCTATATCGGGAGACTGTCAATTTGCTTGATAATGAGGGCTCAGCCAATCAAGCGACTGAGAGTGATGTAAGTAGATCAACAATTGTGCCAATCATTTTTGTCACAAATTAAATTTTGTTGTCTTCTTTTTGCAATTTCAGCAAAATGGTTTTCTCATTATTTTTAAATACTGATAGGCTACATTTGTTGATGCAGATGAGCGAAGCAGACGTTTAGACGTTTTAACAGGTCAAATGCAAACTCATTTGTGATTAATTAAGTCAAATGCAAATTTGGGCCAGACTACATGTCAAGTCATATCTTTGAGCCCCATAGAAAGGCGGATAGGTAAGTTTTAATTAAGGCACGCTTATGTAGGTAGTGTTATAGGGCACTTCGCTAATTTAGTGCCTATATGAGTTAGCTATTTACACAATCTATAAAGTAGAGGAGACAACATTCTGGTATATATCTTTATTTCTTATTATAAAACCGCATTTCCTGATGAAACAATGCGAGATCTTATAGAGCAACTTACAAGAGTTTTCGCCAATTACTCGTGGACGTGTGTCAGACGAAGTCTGAATCAGAGTGGCCTAGATGTGAAGAAAAAACGAAAGTCGTCAGTCATGCCATTGTAATTGTATGCAATATAATTGTACTAAAAAAATAACAATATCTGCTATACTAATAATTTAGTTTTTAATGTGCAAAATTTATTTTATACAGAATGAAATTTTATTTTAATTAAAAAATATTAATTAAACTTAAACTTACCTATAACCATACGAATCTAAAATTAGCTTACAGCATCCTATAAGAATCTTATTGTGATCCTTCAAGATCTTTTAAAATATTCTTTTAGATCTTACCTTATCCTGTTGGAATTCCTTAAAATTCTACAAGATCCTTCAAAAAGATTCTTATAGGTCTTGCAGGGACTTGTGAACTCAACCTATAGGAATCTTGTAGGATCGGTAAGATCAATCGTCTAGGGTGGCCCTGATAATGTTTTAATTTTCAACATCCCAACGTTATTGGGACTATACAACTGCTGAAAGTATTAATGCTCTAGCTATTTTGGACAACAGTAAAAATTTAGTTGCAAGAATTTGCAGCAAAAAAGTGGACACGTACAACGCAACCCTTCCCCGGGTCTTTGTCCCTGGAAGCAATTTTAACATAGAAGCTCACCAGGACTATACAAGCGTTGAAAGTTTCAGAGCTGTAGTTAGTCTGAAAGGTTGTGATAAATTAATTGCAAGATTCAGTAAGAAATGACAACGGCCAAACAACACTTAAAGTTCAATTAAACTTTGTAATGGAATCAAATCTTTTACTAAGTTTTTATATATGAAAAGATAAATAGTAAACCTCCATTTCTGCTAAGCCAAAGGCAATAAACAACCGAAAGTCGGAAGTAAACCAAAGTCGGTACTTGATAAATATAAATATATATAAACACTGGCATAGAGACATGTTGCAGAGGGAGCGTTTTCTTTTCCCTCAAAACTAACTCAATTTAAATTAAATACTTTTCTATTTGAATTTTTTCTGCGTTAGGCCTACTTACTTTCTGTTTCAACACTCCCCCCCCATCCTCCTGACTTCCTTAACCTTTCTAGGTCACTGTATGTGTGTGTGTGTGTGTGTGTGTGTGTGTGTGTGTGTGTGTGTGTGTGTGTGTGTGTGTGTGTGTGTGTGTGTGTGTGTGTGTGTGTGTGTGTGTGTGTGTGTGTGTGTGTGTAGATATATATAGATATGTAAAAACTATTGAAGAATTATTTAACAACATTATTTTATTTAAGTAATAAATAATAAAATTTTTTTGTATAACAATTTAACGAATAGTTTCGAGTCTATTCCGTAAGCGCACATTCCGAAACGCTCCTTCCGTAAGGAACTGTTTCGCAAGTATTCTTTCGAAATGATTTGTTTCGCAAGTTTCTATTCGTAAAGGGTTATTAAGGAATAATAATTACTTATTTTTTTCGTATAATGCCTGACGGAAGGTGAACTTGCGCAAGTACAACTTCCGCAATACCAAATTAAAATACGGAAGATAAAGATGCGAAATTTTCGTAAGTTTTTGTTTACGGCGAACAACCCTAACTTAAACCAAGATTTTTCGATAACTTGGACGCTTGTTAGCAATGTAATGATAAAATAAAGTTGAGTTTGATAAATAAGGAAGAAAACTTTTAATGATTAAACAATTCTAACAAGACTAAAACTTATGATAAAAAGGGTTTCGTTTTAGAATTGCTTGCGAAATGCGACAAGTAGTTATAAATTTTTTTGTGATTTAAATTCTCTTTTCTAAATTTATTAAAAAATACTTTGAATTTTTTTTGGAATAAATTTGAACAAATTTTATGATAAAATATATAAATGCAATAATGAATAAAAATTTGTTAACTTTGTTAAACTTAAAAAAAAGTTTAAAAAGTTTTTTTCAAAAAAAAAATTGAAACGTAAAAACATGTTGTTTGAATTAAATAATCAGTTGGAGACAAGAAAAGATATTTAAAGCTACAATCCATTTAAAATAATATCTAATTTTTAAAAAAATTTTCAGTCTCTTCTTCTAACATTTCTTCAAGAGTTCTTTTTTTAATTTTTTAATTTTTCAAGTTCTAATTGACTTTCTATACCTGAGATAGAAATATTTTATCGTATATGAATATATATTTTAGTATTAAAAAAATATTGACACCATTTTAAATTAGTGATGCAACTGTTTTAGGTATTTTCTTTCAAACTCATTTGGTCATCTTGCTAATTACAAGACACTCGGGTTAATTCAAAAATTGAATCTCGGTCATTTTATTTGATGCCATTGCTTTATCTTTGATGTATGGTTCATTCAAATCTTAAATTAGAATTTGATTATGAAAACTCTTCAAAATTATTTCTGTCCTTAATATATTCATTTTTTATTTTAACGTTTGCATCTATTCTGGTCATCTGCTCAACAGAATCTTTCTGTGATTGATAAGAAAGTGTATTAAAAATCTAAAAGAATAGCCTTTTAAATTTTTATGTCAGCAAATTACCAATTTTGATATTTTAGCAGGAAGCTCTTACTGTACTGATTAGTTGTGTGTATTTTGAACTAATCTTCACATAAGTCTATTTAATGTAGTTATTCCAATAGGTAAACGGACTGTATTGACTACTTGTTGGCTGATTCTCTCTATTGATCATATCACGGTTCACAGATTTTCTTGGATTAGATTGTTCATTAGTTGCTTCAGTAAGAGGTGCTGACTTATCTTGATCCGATGAAAACTTTTCATTGTCAGGATCATTATTTATTGTTTCAAGAGTTTTCCCAAGCTTACTTTGTGGCATAGACGGCATAATGTCTCTCCTAGTAGGATTAATGGTTGAACTTGATTTAATCGAAGAACTTGGTTTATTGTTATTTCGTCTTTTCTCAATTTCTCTGAGTTTGTTTTCTATAACGTCAACAGAAAGTGGTTTTTTTATTGTTTGCGGAACCTGATTACAGATAACTTCATATTGTTTTAACGACTGAACTTGTCGCTTCATTGAAAATATTTTTGGAGCTACTTTAGATAGTTGCTCACTGGATTTTACACCAATTAACAGAGAATGCAGCTCCTAAAATAAACAATGCATTATAAACGCTATATACTTATCTTAATTGTATTAAAATGCTTTTCTTGTCAGATTTGCGCAATCGTTATAATAAAATATGATTTTAATTATAAATAAACCTGAGCCAACTTCATTATTTTGTCGTCTGTTTCTGCTTTGTGCATAATAACTTCAGACTTTTTGATAGCAGTTTGTGCAATTTCTTTCACTTTTGAAATGTACTGTCTCAGCGTGACGCCATTGTCTACTTTGATTACTTCTTCCGCTCTTTTTGAAAAATAGCTTAACGCAACTTTATTTTGTTCTTCGATTTGATTCTCTATCACACTTGCCCACTTTAATGTTCCTAAAATTTAACAAACAGAACAAGTTGTTAGTTATAAATAATATCTGTTATTTGTTATAACTTGTTTTTTCATTTCATTTTTGTTTAAATATGTTAATAATAATCTTTTTAAATATAAAATTGCAATGTTAATAATAACAAAGAAAAATATTATGTTACCATCTTTCGCTCTTCCTAAATAAGACAAGGCGTTGTCCATGTCTTCCATGGTGCAGTTTTCCAAAAAACCTAGAAAAAAATTGAGCCTAAGATATTAAACAACTTTTTAATTTTGCTACAAATGTTTTAAAAGCTATTTCTGAATGCTATATTGCACAAGACCTAAATTTCTCGTTCTTTAAAACGCTGATTACCTTGGCGAATATTTGGTTCAAAAAAAGGCATCTTTTGAACTATTTTTTTAATAATCAAAACTTGTCTTATTCGAACTAATGTCCACTGAAAGGTTTAAGAAAATGTTTTGTTTTAAACTAGACTAATGCAACTTACAGTCAGATTTTATTTGATCATCAATCATTCTGAGATCAGCTAATCTTCTATTTTTCTGTCTATAGAACATTATTTTCTCCTGTAAGAAATCTTCTGTAAATTCGGCTAGCGGATTAATTATATCACTATATCGGTTAACGCTACTTTTTAATTGGTCGCAACTTGTTTTCCTTTCTATCTCTAAACGTTAACATTAAATATTATTAAAGTTATAAACGGATAAAAATAGAAATGATTAAACAGAATAGAAGTTCAGGAACTTACCCTTTACAAATGGTTGGTTATCAGGCGTTGCATCGTTGGCCAATATTTGGTTATCTCCTGGAGCTTTATCAAATAATGGGTCATTTGAAGGTGCAATTTGCCAAAGGGATCTTTCTTCAAATGCATGAATTGTTTCGTCATCGCTTAGAGTAAAGCGAGGTAATTCACCAAATGCTAACTTTCTGTATTCGTCTTCTTCTGGAGTCCAGAACAACGGACTAAAACAAAAAAATATATATAACATAAGCATATAAATATTTTAAAACTTAAACAAATTATTTAAAGAAATTTTAAAAGTTTACCTTTTTTGGTCTGCCTGAATTGATCCGTCGGTAGTTTTGTCAATCTCTTTTGTTATATCTTGTCGTTCACCGTCAAGATTGCTCAATAACATTTTTACTTGCTCTAAATTTTTGCTAAACTCAAAAAAACCTGGGTAAAGATTATCAGCTATTCCCTCAGCAATATTTTGATCCAGATTTCCATCTAGCGCAGCTTTCACAGAAAAAACTTTGGGTTCCCCGTGAAAAGTTCCGTTCACTAAAAGTTTTATAAGAGATCTTTCTGCATTATCAAGACTGTCTTTAAAGCAAATTCCTGTAACATCAATCGACTTTTCAACTTGAGCATCATTCAAGAACTTTGATATATCAACTCCTACACGAATTTCTTTATTTACCTTTTCTAAACCGTTTAAAGTCGAATCCACAAGATTACGAGCGCGATTAACAAGTAATCTAGCATCTTGTAGCGATCTTTTAGTATCAGCTAAAGAACTCATCAGTTTCTGTAAAAAAAATAAAACAATAAACATTTTGTTTCTAACTTTCGCTGTGAGAAAAATTTTATTTTGTTTTTGTTATTTTTAATTTAAAAAAATTGACAACCTGAAGTTCAATTTGCTTATTATTAGCTTTCACATTTTCAATGACCTTCCGACCAAGACAACGAGTTATACAGTTAAGGTCAGGTATTTTATGACGACAAGAGTCCCAAAAGGGAGCTCCAATAGCATTTCGTCCTCCTAACAGAATACCTCTTTTCCTCCAAGTAGGTAATCCCATGCAAGCTAAAATAATTTAAAAATTCAAACAAATATAAATCATAAACTATTTTAAAAATACTAAATATTATAAATGCCACCCTTAAAACTTATTATAAAAGTACAAATATGTGCGCCTATTTAGGTAAACATGTGAATGTTTGTTCACAATTTATGATTTATAAGAAATTTTATGACAAAAGTAGTTTAAAGATACAATTAAAAAAACATACAATCTCCACAATCTTTTACACAATGTCGTCTAATTCCATTTCTGAGTTTTTTCATAACTTCTGCCATGCTTTTTATATCTTTTGTATAATCTCCTGACCTTTTTTTGTATTTTTCAATCATTGATTTTGTGGTTTCATAAATATTTTCAGTTGTGGTCACTCGTTCTTCTGCAGATATAAGAGTTTTTTTAGTTTGAGTAGCCGTATTTCGTAGAAGATTAAACAAAGAACTTTTGACATTGTTATAAATTGGAAGGCAGGCAGCTAACTAAATACAGAAAATAGTATTAAATTTGAGATATAAGATTTAATTAACTATTTCAACTTTAAAATAATTAATTTTGTTATTGTTGTTGTGGGTGCTCTAAGTCCTTATGGTCTTCAGAGCACACACGGAAATAATTAACACTTAGAAAATAAAGAAAGATGCACTCACCTGAAAATCTGCATTTTGAATGCTTTCTTGAAACGGTGAAAGTAATGAAATATTTGTTTTAATATTTCCCGGAAGTGAGGCATAGGTAGTTGTCGAAAATCCTTTGTCTGAAACTTTGATAGCGCTGATTCGTGAGAAACCTAAAGTAGAAACTTTTCCCACAACAACTGCCGAATTTGTTTGCGGGTCCATTCGAATTAGCAAAGTAGGCCCATTAGATACTTTTGTTTCTGAGCCAGATCGTTGCTTTAAACCCGCTCGCACTGTTAATAAACCTTGATTTATTCCAATGTCAGGAAGCCAAACTTCAATGAGTAGCTGAGTTTGATGTTGAAGGAATTTGATTGTATATTCGGCGTTTTCTCCCAATAAATGAATTCGGCCATTAATTTTCAGTTCACCTTTATAATGAAAATCAGATGAATTAACATCTCTTCGCTCTGCCCCAATTTCGCCTCCTATTTCATCATCTAAAGAACCAATCATTAATAAACTTTTGAAAATCTTTAAGAAATAGTTACTCAAACTATATTTGTAACTTTCTATATATTTCTGTTTCTACACATAATTTGCACATTTCAAAAACCGTTAGGGGCTTTCTACACATGGTTTAAACATCTTAAAAATAGTTAGGTGGTTTCTACACGTGATTTAAAAAAAAACAACTTAATACTTTAAAATATACTTACTTTCTTTATCCGTTTGCTCATATGTTACAATGGCTTCATCCAAAAATCTTGCTTGCGATTGAAAACGAAGTAATGGTTGCTTAGTCCCAAATGCAGATGCCAGTTTTTCAAACGATAAATCTCGTATTTTGGCTTGAAATGTATTTTTAGAAGGATCTTGCAAGTTCAATTTAATATTAGCAACAGCTTCAATGCCAATTGCATCATCAGAATTTTTACCAAGTACTAACCGTCCTATCATATCTAAATATAAGTTCTTTTTTATATTTTCATATTTTAAAGAAGAAAAAAAAAGAAAAATTAATATTTTCATACACAGCATTTATAAACACTATTAAGTTATTGTTGATCATGTCGAAAGAACACGGTTAACATGTGACAAAATACTTGGCTTCGCATGAAACTTCAATGACGACATCTTACTGAAATAGCTATAGGTGGACTCAAAAATATAAGAATTATAAGTGGTTTGGGAAGACAGTCCCTACGTATGAAGGACGATAAAAAAAACTTCATTTTTTCATTATTCATTTTCTTTTTCTAAAAAAAGTGTCTGGATTGCGGTGCGCAAAACCAAAAGTGAGCAGAATATATTAGTAAGGTTCTGATGTCAAAATGCATTAGTAGAAAAGTTCATATAATTATAGTATACTTACCTTCATGTAATAACATATTATTATAATATAATTATAATTATAATATAAATACTTTCATGTAATAACATGCAACTATAATATTATTACCTTTACATAATAACGTATAGTTATGGTATAATTACTTTCACATAATAACATATAATTACAATATAATTACCTTGACATAAAAACATAAAATAACAACAAGAAGTAGTAACAAGTAGTAACAGTTACTAAAAGTAATATACAATAAAAAAAAAAAATAAACACACCAAAGTTAGGTAATGGTAAACCGGGTTCGAAAGCTGCACTTAGAGAGCAATTATCTAGATGTACGTTGCTTAACCCGAAGGGTTCCTCCCAACTATTCTGCGATATCATATTTAGCTTTAATTGCCCTGTGTTATCAACGCGCATATCACCTGAAAACAAAAATGTTTTCTAAAATGTAATCTTCAAAAAATAAAAAAATACAATAAGATTTCTTTATGAAAGTATCTAAAAAGTTATATTCTAATTTATAATTACTTGTAACATATAATTGTTTATATAATAGACATTGGTCTATAAAAATGATAACAATTTGTATAACTTATAAATTGCTGTGTCTCTAATGTTTTAAGTTTGCCGGTAATATTATACATAGTTATATTTTATAAAACATATAAAAGTTCATTAAATTTTTCTAATAAAAAGTAGAACAGAACTCACCTGAAAAAGGAATATCTACTCCACGAGGGTTCATTGAACCAAATACGTAAAACTGAACTCCGTTATCTACGACATCTGCGTGAAAAGTGACGTCTTTCATTTCAAATGATTTTGACATATATAGAGCCCCATCAACTGCAGCGCTTAGTTTCAACTCACCATTTGTAATTCCTCCATCAAGATGAAATGCGCTTCCGTGTGGCATTTCTGATGACAGAACCTTACATAGCGAATCACCTTTACACAAATTATAGAATGGCCGTTTTATAAGTGCACGTAGGTGTACTCCTAGTAAAGAAATTCAGTAGTTAAAAACTAGAGCAAAAAAATATAAAAGAAAAAAGAAATAAAAATTTTTACTAATTACCAGGTTGAACTTTAGTTTTTGCTAAACCAGGTGATTCAAACTGAAAATCAACCAGTTTATTTAAAGGACTTACGATCAAACCTGAGGCAAAATGAGTTAAATAATTAATTTTTTTTAAATAAATGTTAAAAATATTTATTTTAATTTTTATATTTACAGTAATCAAATTGATAGAACAAAATAGAACAAAGTAGATTAATTAAAAGAATAAAACAGAATAGATTGATTGAGAGAACAATAAAACGCCCAAGAACATGGCAAATAAATTATTAAATTTTTTCACTTGCCAACATTAACACCAGTTGCCCAACTTCTTCTTTGAATTTTTTTATCAAGCATTCTTCCAAATACATTATCCATGTCAACATCCTTAAAAAGTAAACCCATGACAACTACATCATCTGCATCAACTTCTTCTGTAGCAACAAACTCTATGACTCCTTCTTCTACACCAAATACTGCGGGTTTTCCTGAAAATCTATAATTTAATCTATGTTAACAATACAATATAACGATTATATAATAAAGCAGTAACCCTTTATATGTTTGATAATAAAAATGATTTTTATTAATGTTTTTTTAAAGATTTTGAATAATATGCTTTTTTTTAATAGAGATCATGCAACTTTTTCAATTAACATTTTTTAATTTAAGGGATGCCTCAAACCCTTTAACATTATTTTTGAAATTTCTATATAATTTCGCTTTATTTGAGACCCACCATGACTTACTTTTAAAAATCTTTTGGGACCGGATAAATGTTCAAGGTTCTTGGGACACCCCATGAAAAAATTTTGTAAATCCAGTGTTATTTTGTTATATAGAACACTTTTAGTGAGTGAAAGATGTGCTTTCTGACATATATATATATATATATATATATATATATATATATATATATATATATATATATATATATATATATATATATATATATATATATATATATATATATATATATATATATGTATATATATATATATATATACATATATATATATATATATACATATATATATATATACATGTATATATATATATATATATATATATATATATATATATATATATATATATATATATATATACATATTAACATATTATAGGGTAGACTGCCCTAGTGTGAACCCCAGTGATACTTTGACTTCGGTTTAAGATATTTTTTTAAAACTAGTTTTATTTAACCTGCGGCTATCTATGTATTAGCTTTATTGGTTACATATAGCTAAAATATACTAACAATTTTATTTGTGCAAGAAATAATTTTTAGTTGAGTAAAATATTTTTTTTGACATAGTTGGCTATTTGTAAGCTTTATTAAGTTTTTCTCTTGAAAGAACTAAAAATTTTTTTCGGAAAGAGCTGTTTTTGAAGGATTTATAAGGTGAGTAATAATTAATGTTAAATTAATTAATTACTATGTAATCTTGATAATAGGGTCACAGTAAATTTTTCTAATGTGGTCCACCTTGTGTCATCTTAATGAGGATTCTGGTTCACATTAAGCCGTTCACATTAAGACGTTTGACAGACTTAATTAATCTTTAATACTTTGTTATTATTGCTTTTCTTTATTCAAAAAATTAATTTGTGTCAAGAATTTCAACATGAATTACAACAACATGACGTTGTAGTTTATGGTTTAGCTAAAAAACAAACAGCAAAATACAACAATGTTTTCTTTATTACGTCCTATGATGAAAGTCAGTAGTGGAGCTAGAGTTGAGAAGAAGTTAAGACGCATCACAGTATTGACTAGTGATCAAAAAGATGAACTTTGTTACATTACCTTGGAAATGGAATCAAAATTGTAAGGTTTAACTCCTTTGGATATCAGACATTTAGTTTATCAATTCTGTGAACAAAAGAAATTACAGCACAGATTTAGCTATTCAAAAAAATGTGCAGGAGAAAAGTGATTTAAAGGTTTAACAAAACGTCATAGTGAACTTTCCATACGTCATGAAACATCACAGTGAACCAGAAGGCGTTTCAATACAATAAACGATTACATTTAATAAAGTAAAAATTAATCGTTTGTATAGTCTATTGGAGGAGGCTTTATTTGCCAACACTATAAGGAAAGTTCCACCAGAAAATATATACAACTGTGATTAAACAGGGAAAACCATTTGCCAGAAAACTGTAAAAAGGGTAAACATAGTGTTGGTTGTTTTTAAAGTGCATAGCAAAACAATCATATAAATATCATATGCTGCATGTCAGCTACTGATCACTTTGTGTTGCCCTTATTTATTTTCCAAGAGTCAAATGGACAATGCTCCATTAGGTTCCGTTGGTAATGCCAAAAAGTTGAGATGAATCAATGAACAAGTTTTCGAGAATTGGTTTGATCATTTTCTCAAGTTATTTAAACCAAATTTAAAATCAAGTCCAGTTCTTTTGCTATCAGATGGACATGCTAGCCATACTCGAAATTTAGCCATAAAAGTAAGGGGAAAAGTGAGGGATAGTAATGTTACTCTGTTAGTGTTTCCATCACACTACACTCACAAGTTACAACCACTCTACATTCATTCTTTAAAAGTTTGAACTTGCATTATGATACAAAAGTAACGTCTTGACTGAAAAATCATCCTTGCCGAGCTGTTTCTAAAGAACATTTTGTTGGTATATTTGCAGAGGCTTACTGTATTCCTACAAATATTAACTATACAAAGGCTTTGCTGCTGCTGGCGTACATTCATTTGACAAACACAAATTTACGGATGACAATGTTTTAAAAACTAGTGTTACAGATAATGATACAGTGATAGCCGCAGCTCAACTTGTAATCCAAGACAACACAACTTAAGAATTGACAAGAAGGTTACTGACCAAGTCAAAGTAATTGCCAACAGACCAGAACAAATAAATGTGGGTGATATTTTACTATTTGTAGAGCAGAGAGATACAACCAGGCAAACATAATGAAGCACTAGACATGTCAACTGCACATGAGGATACGTCAGAAAGCATACCACTGCCAGTCTCAATAGCGAACACTATCGGAATAGAGTTGAATACTGGCGAAAAATTTTCCATTATATTGTGGGAGTGTTTGATATTATTGACACAGCAAAAGGATCAAAATCTATAGTAACCGTATCTCCTAATTTCCGAGATATAATACCAAAACCACATAGCTCTAGACGCAATTCAAATTTGTCTAGGAAACAAAAGTAGCCTATGCAGCTGTAATAACTTTATAAACAGGAGCTTGCCTTTAAAAAACAAAAAGAAAAATGATAAAGAAAACGCAGTTTGAGATGGAAAAAAGAATTCAGTAGTAGAGAAAATGTGAACAAAAAACCACTGCAGTCGCCACTGAAAATTCAAAGAAATTAAATATAACAAGAATATTTATATAAAAAGAAGTCTACAAAAAAAACTGATGAAAATAAGGAAAGCAAGGGAAAGCACAAGACAACTACTTGTCGTTAGCAGCCTTCAGCCTCTAAAAAACGTCAAAAGAAATCTGCATCAGCACTTACTAATGATTCTTGTTTGTCTTGTGGTAATTTATATCTTAGTTCGACTGATGCACGGATGCTATGTAAAGGACCTAGTATTTAGTGGGCTGAAGTGTAATAATATAATCTAGATATAGATAAGCCCCGCATTTTCTATTACGAAAGAAAGCAAACCCTTGAACTGTATAATTTTTTTTAAATTCATTAAATTAGGATGATTTTTCTCACTTATTTTTTCACTTTTATTTCACTGCTGATTATAATTAGTTTATTTATAAACTACTGTATGCAACCAACTATAAATAAAATTTTAAATTATATTAATTTATTAAAGACAGAAAAGGTTACAAAAAAAATAAATACCAGGAAATCTAATTTCAATTCACATCATTAATTTCAGCGTTTTCAAAAATTTCTGAACGTGTAATTTATATAAAAGAGCTTGATTTTCTTAAAAAGAAACAAATGTCAAAACACGAAATCATTAAATTGGTAAGTAGGCATCCAACACCGGTATACCAAAAACCGGTATCCAGGTATACCGGCTGTTTTTCAATACCGATACCGAGCTCGCAATACCAGTATATATCGGTTTTTCAGTTATTTTTCTTATCGGACAGAAATTGTTTGATAAGACTTCGTGCTTGTTTTGACACAGAGATTTTTAGAGAGTTATGACCGCGAAAATATTACCGAAGAAAACTTTGCTTATAAAAATGAAAGTGTCTATTCGCACGACCGTCGTGCAAATAAAGAAAATAAGCTTATTCGCACTACCATCGTGTAAATAACGAAAATAAGCTTATTCGCACGACCACGGTATATAAAGGGTAAAATGTAATTAACCCCTTAACTGTGTCTGACGGATATATCCGCCTTTCAAGGGTGTAGCTCTATATGTGTCTGACGGATATTTCCGCATTTTAGAACTGTTGCACCGTTTGCGACTGACGGATATTTCTGTTTTTCACATGAGTTAAACAACAGATCAGATATGATAAGTTAAAAGGAAGTTTTTTTATTTATGTTAAGTAATAGCTTATAACAAAAATATGGTCTTCATTTTATACTCTAGAGCTTTTTCAAAATATAGCTAATAGCTTTATATGACAATGCTTTAGTTTAGTGGAAAAGTAAACATGGCTTCGGCTAGAAAATCTTACCCTAAAAGAAGTAATTGTTCTGTTCAAGAACTAATTGAATACATGGGAGAAAGCGATGAATTATCTGATATTAGTTCTAATGATGGTTCTTCTAATGAAGGTTCAGATAAATCTGTTACAGAAGAAGAAATAATTTGCTCATCATCAGCAGATGATGAAAGTGAAACTGGCCTTGTTGACACTGATGTAATGCAATTAGAACAAAATAATACAAACGATGAACCGAATTGGATTAAAATAGACGGTTATAAAGCAAATTTTGCTAAATTTGAGGGTAATCCAGGACCTCATCCAAGTTTTATAGTTAATAGTAGTCCTCTTACTATATTTGAAGCATTTGCAACAGACGACCTCGTTGATCTTATTGTCGAGCAAAGTAACCTTTTCGCAGTACAATATCGTAAAGATAATATAATTAAAGATAAATCCCGAATTCAAAAATGGATACTTTTAGTCAGAAACGACATCAGGCTCTACATAGCATTTATTTTATATCGTGGAATCTTATGGAAACCAACAAATGCTATGTATTTTTCAACAAACCCTCTGTTTGACACACCACTAATAAGAAAAGTATTGTCTTTTGATAGGTTTTGTCTTATTGAGAAGTTTCTTCATTTTGTTGATAACAGTAGTTTCCCAATACATTTCTGTAAAAAAGCAAAAATTGAACCGATCTATGACTTCTTAGTGAACAAATTCAAAGCTCTGTATATACCAAATAAAAATATATCAATAGACGAATCACTGCTGCTTTGGAAAGGTCATTTAAGCTGGAAGCAATACATTCCGAGCAAGCGTTCCAGATTTGGAATGAAGTCCTTTGCATTATGTGAATCAGCTACTGGCTATATTTGGAATTGTTTTTTGTACACTGGTAAGGAAATGACTGACAGTTTTGCTCCAGACTTGAAAAAATACAAATATCAAGCTACTAAAATTGTTATTACTCTAATGAATAATTTAATTGGTATTGGCTATTGTTTACACATTGATAATTGGTATACATCTTATGAAATTTGCAAAGTATTGCTGGATCATAATACTGATTGCATTGGTACATTACGTAATAATCGCAAGCAGTTACCGCAGAATATAAAGAATGCTAAAATTAAAATTGGTGATACTTTAGTTCGATATGATACTAAAACAAATATAATGTGTACCAAATGGAGAGACAAGAAAGATGTGCACATGCTGAGTACCTGTGTTCAAAATGATACAATCACTGTTAATAGAGCTGGCAGAGAAAAAAATATTCCTCTAGTGATACATGAATATAACAGAAACATGGGTGGTGTTGACCGATCTGATCAAATGTTGACAACATATGAATCCGAAAGAAAAAGACTAAAAAAATGGTACAAAAAGATTTTTATGCATTTGATTAGCGTTTGTGCATTCAATGCAAATATTATAAACAATAAGTTATCACTTAATATGACATCCTTACAGTTTAGAGAGTCCATTATCAAAGAGAGCATTGTTAAATACCATGAATCAATCGAGAAAAAAAGAAGTCGAACTCGAGTATTACCTTCTCCTTTAAGATTAATAGAGCGTCATTTTGTTGATGTTATACCAGCAACAGAAAAAATATGAAACCAAGTAGAAGGTGTGTTGTCTGCTCTGAAAACAAGATTAGATCAGATACCCGATATATGTGTCAAGACTGTAATGTTGGTTTGTGTGTTGTGCCTTGTTTTAAAATTTACCATACAAAAGAAAAATTTAAAGGTTTTTGTAAATAATTGAACTTTTGTTATTATATTTTAAATGTCTTACAAATCTTTGTTTTATTTTTTTGTTGCCTATAAAATTTAGTTCCTCGTTAATATTAGCAAGAAATGTTAAATGCTATTAGGTTTTTTTTTTTTTTTTTTTGTGTAATTTTCGGCGTACTAAACGAAAATTAATTAAACAGTTTAAAGAAATCGTTAACAAAAATATTTTGCCGTAAATAACAACGCGATTTTTAAATTTACGCCACAGTTAAGGGGTTAAATTACACAGCGTGCTATTGTATTTTTAGTTTCAGCTTGTCAAATTTAGTATCAGCTTATCATGAATATTGAAGTTAAACAAGGAGACGAGTTTGATAACTTTGGTAAGTTTGAAAATAAATTGGCTTCTTGGTCGGCTTTTACGAACATTGTGTGGACTAAATGTAACAGCAAAACTGTTGCATTGGCTAACAAGAGTTTGAGTCAGGATTCAAAACATTTTGATGAAAAGTTTAAATTTAGAAATGTAACATATTTATGCAAGCATGGGGGAGTTAAGAGAATAAAAGGGAAAGGACTTCGCCCAAATCAAAGGTTTTAAATGTGTTTTTTATCTAATATTTTGTTTTCCAGTATGCTAAATTTTAATTTAATTATTTTTGCTTATTTTTATTTTTATTAGAATTTTTTTATTATAATATTATCATAAAAAGTTTAATAAATAGGTATCATTGATACAAGAGATCCATACATTTGATATTTAACCAGCAGTTGACCTAACAACACCATTTTATATATTTTTAGAAAGTGAAGATGCTCACTACTTTTTATTTATTTTTTAGCTCTTTCAAAATTGGATGTAATGCAAAACTTTATATCAACATTAATAAGAACAAAACAAAACTAGTAGTACAGCAACTTCAGGCTAACCATAATCATGAAGTTAGCAGGTTAGAGCATCTATATTTTAATATTAATTTGTTTTATATAAAGTTTCACTTTTTTGAATTAATTTCTTTTTTTTTTTAATTTATTTCTCTTTAGAACTCCTTTTATGCATTACCCAGAACAACCTCGATTAAGTGAAAAAATAAAGGATGACATCAGCACAATGTTTAAACTTGGTGTTAAAGTCTGTTTTTTGAAAGAATACTTGCAAAATAAAGAAAGCAAAGTAGTAATATCAAAAGATTTATTCAACATAAATAAAAAAATTGAACTAGCACGCAGTTGCGAAAAATCAAATGAGACTTTGTTGATTGATGAACTGATGTCCTTCTGTAAGTCTTCTACTCTAACTTTTCATTTTCAATTTTTGTATTTTTCAGGATTTATGACTTAGGGTTAGTATATATAGAGAGGCAATAAACTCTTGTTAGCTTGAACCTAAAAGTATTTAGAGAAGTTTATCTGAAGTTAATCGGGTTATAATTCAACTATAGATTAAATAATTCAATTTATTATTCAATTTATTTTATTATCTAAAAGTTGAAGTTTGATTTTCAATTTCAGGTTTGAAAAGATCCTGATGCAGTTATATCCGTTCAAGTTGATTCAGACAGTGTTCTGCAATTTCTTTTAATAATAAGCGGAGATATGAAACAGGTGTTTGATATGTTTCCTGAAGTGCTAATAATTGATTGTACATATTGCACAAACAAATTAAGAATGCCTTTATTCACTTTGTTAGTGGAGGATGGAAACGGAACCGGTCAAGCTGTTGGTTATGCTTTCATTGCACAAGAAACTGAAAATACTCGGCAAGACGTTTTTTCAGAAATTGAACTTATATTGAATCTTGACCAAGTTAAGGTTGTCATTCTTGATAAGGACTTGAAAGAAATAAGTGCAGTCTCCAAGGTTATGCCCTCAGCAGAAATCCAACTGTGTAAGTTTCATGTTTTGCAGGCATTTTATAGATTTTTAAATAAACAAGCTTTAGCCAGTATTGAAAAAGAAAATTTAAAAAGAATATTTCAATCGCTTGTGTATGCCAAATCAAAGAAATTGTTTGATACAAATTTGGGTCATCTTGCTACAGTTGCACCAGATGTTGTAATGGTATACTACAACAAAAATTGGGGCTTGCCACACCAAGTTAAGTATTGGGCATACTATGAAACTATGAAGCATGTTAATCTTGGAAATACAACAAATAACAGGTCTGAGTCCCATAACCAAAAAATCAAAAACATTTTATCTAGAAAAATGTCTTTAGCTGAGGCAGTAAAAGGTATCCTTTTGTTGCATGCTGATAAATTTCAACAAATGACTCATATTGAGTTTAATCAATCTTTTAAAGAGCCATATCGATTAGGCACTGCTGAAGATAGAGTTACAGATGATATTGTAAAAGTATTAACTCCATATGCTGCTAGAATTGTAATTGCAGAACTAAAAAAGTCTCGTACTGACTTGTTAGAATTTAATAAATTATGTTCTTGCCCTTTGCATGTAACTATGAAACTTCCTTGTCGACACACAATGGCAGTGAAAATAGTAAATGGGGATGTTGTTTTTAAAGCAGAAGATGCAGGAGAGCGGTGGCATTTAAGCTATCAAAAAAGAAGTTGGCTTTCTCGGAAGATCAGAAGTTCGCATAATCAGGCTAACAATGTTCTTCATTGTTCAACTAACAAAACTGAAAAAAAGTCCCTTAAAGTGCCATTTTCTAAAGATCAGAAATTTAAAACTGTCATGGATTTATGTAAACCAATTTCAGATTATTTATCCAGTCTTGGAATGAACGAGTTTGAAGAAAAATTTGATTCATTAAATTTAATTTATAAATTGTGGTTAGCTGGGAAAAAAGTTTTAATTTCTGATTTGGAAAAACAAGTATTGCCTGAAATCTCCAATTTGCTTGAAATGGCTGTTTTGCCTCAAACATCAGAGTTGCCCAAAGTTTTTGAATTGTCTGAAATGTCTGATTTGCTAGAAACGTCAGAGTTGCCCGAAGTGTCTGAATTGTCTGAAAAGTCTGATTTGCCAGAAACTTCGGGGTCGCCCGAAGTTTCTGATTTTCCCGAAATGTCTGATTTGCCTGAAATGTCCGGTTCTTCATACTTTTCTGAATCATTGAGCTATGCTTTACCATCCTGTCTGAATTTAAATGAGCAACTTAGAAATCAAGGAAGCGTTTTATCTTCAAATCTATCTTCTCTAAATGGCAGCGTCAACTTGAAAGATCTTCCTGCAAATAAATCGGAATGCTGCACCGGTGAAGCTATAAATATTTTTAGTAGTTTAAACAATGTATACTTGCCTAAGGTTCCTCCAGTTGTAGGAAATGTAAAGATTAGAAAAGCACGACTTAAAAGGAAACGTGAACTATACAATGATCCTTACTATCAATCATGTAAGCGAATTTTAGGCAAAACTGCTCATAAGGAACAGTTATTAAAAAAGCAACTCTCTGTCGTAGATCTTCAACTATTCTCTATTAAGGACTCATTCAAGATGTTATCTGATTTGCACATAAATAAAGCACAAGAACTTTTATCCGTGCAGTTTCCAAAAGTACAAGGATTACAAGACCCTATTCTCGGATCAAAACTTCATTTTAGAGTGCAATCTGGAAAATTTATTCAAATTTTACATAAGGGTGCAATGCATTGGCTTACCATTTCCAACTTTTTAAGTACTGATCTTAACTCAATTGATGTTTTTGATTCCTTATATTATGATTTAAGTGTTAATGGGAAGATGCAAGTAGGATCGATCATGATGGTTAAAGATGCTTTTTTGAAAATACAGTTCAAAGATTTTCAAAAACAATCCGGTGGGCTTGATTGTGGTCTTTTTGCAATTGCAGCGGCAACAGATTTATGTTACAATCATGATCCAAGCATAAAATTTTATAAGCAAGAACTTATGCGAGATCATTTATTAAAATGCTTCAGTGAGAATCACTTAACACCATTTCCTATAGAGACGAGTGAACGAAAAAGGAAAAAACAATCTAAACCAATTAATTTACCACTATATTGCATATATCGTCTTCCGGATAATAAAGAAGAGAAAATGGTTAAATGCGACAATTCCAAGGAGTGGTTTCATGTTTCATGCCTTTCCATTCCAAAGACTATATTTGAGTATTTCTATAAATTTATAAAGTATAAAATGTCAAAGTGTGCAACAAAGTGTGCAAAAAAGTATATATAGTCTCAAACAGGGGCTTCGAGAGTGCCAATGGTGCCCGGGTCAAAAATAGAGAAGGGCCCCACTTTTAAAACCATAAATATTCAAAGCTTTTTTGTTTTGTGAATGTTTTGTTTTTGTAGAATGAAGCAATTATCAATTTTTGCCACAATAAATTGTACAGGGTTCGTAGCGAACCTAAAAAACATGGAGAATTAGTCTATTTTAGCTAAAGTCAGGGAAAACCTGGAATAGTCTGGAAATTATTATTTTTGAATTAGATAGTCAGGAAATTATGATCGTGAAGTGACCATCCAATTAACTGAAAGGAATTGATAAAGCTTTTATTGAAATAATCTGTTAGGCAATCTGAAAATGTCTATTTATAAAATATCTAAT
This sequence comes from Hydra vulgaris, assembly GCF_038396675.1. Lineage (NCBI taxonomy): Eukaryota > Metazoa > Cnidaria > Hydrozoa > Anthoathecata > Hydridae > Hydra > Hydra vulgaris. Next base: position 24,681,111 of record NC_088931.1, read on the forward strand.
ATACAGATGGTTTTTTTAAATGTTATTTCGTGACTAAAGTAGTCAGGGAAAATTGGCTGATTTTTTAAAAAAAGTCGGGGAATTTCTTATGATAAATTGAGTACGAAACCTGTTGTATTTCTGCGTTAATATCAATTCTCTGGCTTAAAATCAACTAATCAAAACTGACACATGAATCAAAATATTAGTTTTAAACCCTGAAGTAAAAAAGAAATCAATAAATACTTCGAGAAAGGAAAATGAGGTGCTTAAATATGGATTTTCGAAATTTTCTTTCTCCCTAAATATTCATTTTTGCTAAACCTAAATCGTAAACGGTTATCTTAACCCAACCCAGTTTTCTAAAGCACTCGTTTGGTTGATCTTCTCACTGGTCAGATCAAGGTTTCTCACGACATGTTTAAAAGCTACCAACATTTCTCTCCTCAAGTGATATGATGGCGTCAATACGGTATTGTATCCTTGCATAGACATCTTCTCATATAATGTCTATGAAGTAAAACTAAGCAGTGATGAACTACAAAAACAAAGCAGATTTCACATTGTCAGTTATTAAAAAAATTGTGATTTATTGTAAAACAAATTTCTGAATCTGCGTTCGGCGCCCCTTCAAGCTAAGCTCCCTGGGCAAATTGCCATATTTGTCCCTCCCTCTCCAAGGACCTTGCTAAATATATTTCACTAGTGAGTCGACTTTACTTGTTTTAGGTGCAAACTTTATAAAGAAAATATATCTGGTGCATATAACATACTTGCTTTGTGTTAATCTATTTTACAGTATCTTGTTCATAAATCCAAAGTAAATCTCAAAATCTAGTACTGATAATACTTTATCTAAATTAAACTGGAACAAAAGTTGGTTGGCTAATAGAAAACAAAGTGTCAAAATAGTTTATGGATGTCCCAATAGAGATAAGTATTTAGCGGAGCACCTAATGGTATGCTTTTTGCTCCTTTTGATGCTCTAACTTGACGATTGCATAGTGAACTTGGATAGTACAACTTATTCACGCAATATGGTATACTATATTGCGTAAACAAATAGCTGCGCCTACCGGGAGGCGCTGCTATAATTGCAAATGTTGTAAGAAAAGAGGGGTCATTGCATGCCTCTCTCCGTCAGAATAATTAGAATATGCATTTTATACATAAATTGTATTTTCTGTTCGCATTTTTAAATAATTTTCAAATATTAATTATTGATAACTGAATAAATATACAAATACAAATAGTCGTGCTAAAAGCCGATTTCTGTTTTTTTTAGAATGGTCGTGCGAGTAAGCTTATTTGCCTTATTTGCACGACCGTCGTGCGAATAAACTCGGCCTATAAAAATGGATACAAAAAAAAAAACTTTCTTAGAGGTAAAAAACTTTTTTTAATATTTAGTTACCAAAGTAGTAAATAAGTTACATTTATATTTTGAAATGTTAAACTCTTTTAATAATCAGTTAAAATATCTAACCGAGAAAATATCACTGAAAAGAACTTAGATTATCGAAATAAAAAAGCCTTTCTTAGATAGAAAGTTTTTTAATATTTAGTTATCTGTTAGTATTAATTTTTTTTTTATGATATAATTAGATATTTTTGGAAAGAATTTTTTCACTTTGTTTTTGCTGTGCTGTGCTACATTTTATTTCTTCTATTTTTGTTAATATAGTAGCAACAACAACAACAAATAAAGACAAAGAATAAATTTAAAAAGAATAAAATATTTAACGCACATGTATTCAAAGGCATAATAAAAAAAACATAACAACATCTCTATACATCTCAAATAAATTTATTGAAACGTTATCTAATTGAAGTTTCAATTTCGCTATCTACTGCTGGTGTTTCCATTATACCTGATTTACAACTCGCAAGACCCAGAAATAGAATTTTAACTAATTTACGAAAAGCGAAGACTAAGAACACTACCGAATATTTTGGCTAAAATGACAGCCACTGATGGCTTGCCATTCAGAGTTTTTATAACATCCAATGAGCTAAGAAAATCGCTGATAGGTTTCAACGTGTCAAAATCATCCGAACCCATTCGCCAAATAGTTAATAGCATATTTCATAACTAAAAGTGGACTTCTGTAAAAAATAGACGTTGTTTGAACATTAATGTTTATTCTCAAAACAGATTTTGGAATTTAGGTTTAGCACGAGTTAATGAACATTTCCCAGCAGAAATGTGTGTTAAGTTAATTGACAACCTACTGAAAGAACACAACTTGTAAATAAAGATAGCGCTAATGGGTTTCAGATGAATATAATGAAGACCATTTAGACGGGTTAAGGATTTTTCAGAGCTCACTAAATTCAAATAAACTTGCAAATAATTTGGCTCCTTTGATAAGCAAAGTTAAAAAAGTTGTAAAGCTGTTTAGACGATCACCGACAAAAAATAAAATCCTTCAAGTTTATATAAAAAACTGAAAATGGTAAAGAACTGTCAACAATATTAGATAATAAAACCAGATGGAACAGCTTACTTTTTATGCTAGAGCGTTTTTATAAATAAAAAAATTCCATTCAAAAAGCCCTGATTGACTTAAATTCAGCTATTACAGAAACTGAATTAAAATTAATATTATTAACAATATCTGTTGCTACCAGTGAAGCTAATCTTATGTCAGCTGATACTACCTTTGGAGCACTTTTTGATCAGAAAATGTCTTGATACCCAAATTTTCCTATTTACACATTATTAAAATGAAAAAAACTTAAATTATTATAAAATAAACAAAATCCGTTTTTATGTAATAAACTCTCCTAATAAGCTCCGAATCAATTTAAAAAAATATTTTCACTTGGCTCTCCGGTGTATAAAAGCTTTATACAAGATCTGTTACTATTTTATTCATTATTAGTTACATAAGATATTTATAAATGTCGAAAGTTAAGACTAGATCATCCACCATTGCAATTTCGGATTTATTGGACCTGGAAAAGATTTTATTTCTAGTGAGCTGCCTACAAACAGAGCAGTTATTCAAAAAGGAATTTTACTAAAAGAACAAAAAAGCATAACATGCAATCTACACCATAATAAATATTCTAACAAAGATCTTGCTAACGATCTGGTTCTATTTGTTCTTGCTCAATAGAGAAAAGCAAATGTTAAGTTTAAACAACCAGTTATTATTGGTTAGAAATCGCTTTATTATAGAATTAAAAATCCTTTAGGAGAAAATAGAAAATGTTGCATGGGGAAGAACAAAGACAAAAGTAAAAGAAGAACTTATATTGAAGTTAGATAAGCTAATGGACCTCATAACATGTCCTCATAAGAACTTCTGTGTGAACATGATCTGTCTGGGTGTTCTTCCCCCCAAAATTGTAAAAGTAAAGCACATATAAAGTGCACCTGTATTTTTCTAAAAAAATTCTAACTATGGAGCTTAGGTGGTTATACAGTCAAAGAATGAAGAAAGGTGAAAAATCTGACATGCAGATGGGACATGCTAATAAGATTGAGAAAACAAAACTTAGAAAAAAATATAAGAGAAAAATCAGTGACGAAAAAGCTTATAAAAGAATGAAAAAACTACAAGATGATCAAGGTAAATGATCATCTTGTAGTTTGAGGTAAATATATTATCATAATAAATATTTTTTTTGTTTATATAGCAAATTATATATGTATATATATATATATATATATATATATATATATATATATATATATATATATATATATATATATATATATATATATATATATATATATATATATATATATATATATAAATTAGTAAAAAACATTTATCTAACTTTTATCTTCTACTTTAAGTTTCACCATTGCTGGATCATCAGGAAGAGTTACTAAATTTCAAAAAAAAATTCAATTTATTGAAAAAAATATTTTACAGGAAGTTATAAATTATTATAAAAAATTTTTAATTACTATATTTTTTTGTTAACGGGAAGTTACAAAAAGTAATTATTATATAATTTTCTTTAGAATGGGGATAGTTTAATTTGGTCATTTGTTTTTATAATTTTTTAAGAGGTATTTATTTTCGTGCCTACATTTAGAAATTAATTCAGATTTTTTGTTTAATAAATTTTCTTGATTTAAATGAGTAATTATTTCAAATTTTTCTTGCAAACATAGCATACATTTTTTGGAAATGTTATTATAGGCAGGGGCAGATTTTAGAATAGACCATTGTAAATTAAAATTTTTATTTTTTATTTTAAATCCCAAATATATTTTGACAGCATAGTCTCTTTTGAATATTTTTTGTGTTTAAACGATTGTTTGTGGTTGGCATATCGTTTTTTCCATTCCCTTAGTTAAGCCAATATATTGTTTATCAGGATTATTTTGTGAGGAAACAATGCACTTGTAAATTACATTTTTCGAAAGGCATTTTCCATTTAGAGGGCAATCTATTTTTTGTTTACAATTACAATAATCAATGTTTTTTTCTTTTATACGTTCATTTTTATTAATTAACGCGTAGTTGTGGCCTTTTATAATTCTTTCTGAATTTTTTGTACAACTATAACTTACTTTAATGGTATTTCTGTTAAAAAATCTTATGTAATTTATTAGAGGGAGGAAAATGTTTGTCTACTAATTTTAGAAAAATTTCACCTATATTTGTTGAAACATTTTTGCTGTACGGGGGGTTGAACCAAATTATGTTTCTATTTCTATTACGCTTTTTTGCAATTTTCTTTTCAAATTTTAGCTCAAATTTTTGTAGGGCTTATAGGAACTTTCTGAGAGGTTAAATGTGACATCAAGAAAATTCACTATTTTTAAATTTATAATTATTTCAATTTGGAAGCCAATATTTTTAAAAACTTTAATAATATCTTTTCTAATTTTATCGAGTTGTGGCCCTGATTTTTTATGCATTATTATTAAACCGTCGTCGCGATAAAGACCTAATTGATTAATTTGGATTATTTTAGCTAGGGTATTTAAAATATATAAACCTACAAATTCGCAAATTTCTGCTCCTTCGTAACTTTTTTTATAATTTTTTAAATAATTTTTTAATAATTTTTTTGTAATTTTTTTTTTTATAATAATTTATAACTTCCTGTAAAATATTATTTTCTATAAATTGAATTTTTTTTGAGATTTAGTAACTCTTCCTTATGATCCAGCAATGGTGAAACTTAAAGTAGAAGATAAAAGTTAGATATGTGTTTTTTACTAATTTATTATTGCTCTGTTCTTTAAGAACATTGAGCACTCTATTTGTAAAATACACAAACATAGTTTACATATATATATATAAATATATATATGTAAACTATGTTTGTTTATTTTATGTATATATATATATATATATATATGTATATATATATATGTATATATATATATATATATTTATATATATATATATGTATATATATATATGTATATATATATATATGTATATATATATATATGTATATATATATATATATGTATATATATATATATATATACATATATATATATATATATATATATATATATATATATATATATATATATATATGTTATATATATATATATATATATATATATATATATATATGTGTGTATATATATATGTATATACATATACGACATATATATATGCATGTATATATATAAATATATTTATATGTATATATATATATATATATATATATATATACATATATATATATTTATATATATATATATATATGTATATATATACATATGTATATATATTTATATATATATATATATGTATATATATATCTTATATATATGTATATATATATGTATATATATATATATGTATATATATGTGTATATATATATGTATATATGTATATATATATATATGAGCCCATAAGATGCATAGTGGTATAAGTCACTTTTTTCATATTTTGAGTTATTGCCACCAATGGTTAGCATTTTGTTTATTCTATTATATGGCAGAGTATAATATGCATATATATATATATATATATATATATATATATATATATATATTATATATATGCACACACCAGTGTATTTCAGTGCCGGTCCCAAGCCCGGATAAATAGGGATGGTTGCGTCAGGAAGGGCATTCGGTGTAAAAACTGCACCAAATCAAATGATGCGGATTAACAGTAGGAATTTCAAACTGGATCGGTCGGGGCCTGGGTTAACAACGACCGCCTTTAGTGCTGTTGCCCAGCAGGGCATTAGTGGAAATTGGACTACTGTTGGGACAAGGAGGAAGAGGAAAGGGGAGGAAGTGAGCTTCGAAGCTGAAAGAGAGGAGGATGAGCAGGAAGATAGAGGTTAAGTTTGGTACGTTGAATGTGGGCTCTAGGACCGGTAAAGGAAGAGAGCTAGCTGATGCGATGGAGATGGGGAAGTTAAACATACTGTGTGTACAGGAGACCAGGTGGAAGGGCAGCAAGGCCAGGAGCATTGGTGGTGGCTTCAAACTCTTCTATCATGGTGTTGACAGGAAGAGAAATGGAGTAGGGGTAATTCTGAAAGAGGAGTTTAGTAAGAGTGTAGTGGAGGTAAAAGAGTAAGTGACAGAGTGATCTGTGTAAAGTTAGAGATTGATGGGGTGGTGATGAATGTCATCAGTGCTTATGCTCCTCAGTTAGGTTGTGATATGGAGGAGAAAGAAGAATTCTGGAGAGAGTTAGATGAAGTTGTTCTGCAGGTTCCTATAGAAGAGAGAATGATTCTTGGAGCAGATTTTAATGGACATGTTGGTGAAGGGAGCAGTGGTGATGAGGAGGTGATGGGTAGGTATGGGGTTAAAGAAAGGAATACAGAAGGACAAAGTGGTAGATTTTGCTAAAAGGATAAAGATGGCTGTAGTTAACACTTATTTTAAGAAAAAGGACATAGGGTGACGTATAAGAGAAGAAACCTGAAAGAGGTTAGTGATTGCAAGGTAGTACCAGGAGAGAGTGTAGCTAAACAGCATAGGATGGTGATATGTAGGATGGTTTTGGAGGTGAAGAAGAAGAAGAGAGTGAGAGCAGAACCTAAGATCAGGTGGTGGAAGTTAAAGGATGAGGACTGTTGTGTAAAGTTCAGGGATGAGGTGAGACATGCACTGGGTGGTGGTGTTCTGGATACCTGGGATGAGATGTCCAATACGGTGAGGGATGTGGCTAGGAAGATACTTGGTGTGACATCAGGACAGAAGAAGATAGACAAGGAGACGTGGTGGTGGAATGAGGAAGTTCAGGAAAGTTTACGAGGAAAGCAGTTGGCTAAAAAGAATTGACATTTTTAGCAAGATGAAGAAAGTAGGTAGAAGTACAAGGAGATGTGTGGCAAGACAAAGAGAGCAGTGGCAAAAGCTAAAGAAAAGGCATATAGTAATCTGTATAAGAAGTTGAACACTAAGGAAGGGGAAAAGGATCTGTACAGATTGGCAAGACAGAAAAACCGTGATGGGCAGGATGTGCAGCAGGTTAGGATGATTAAGGGTAAAGATGGAAATGTGTTGTCTAGTGAGGAGAATGTCTTGGAAAGGTGGAAGGAGTATTTTGAGGAACTGATGAATCAAGAGAATGATAAGGAAGAAACGTTAGAAGAGACAGAGCTTGTGAATCAGGAGGTTCCCCAGGTGAGCAAGGAGGAAGTAAGGGCTGCAATTCGGAGAATGAAGTGTGGTAAGGCAGTTGGACCGGATGATATTCCAGTGAAGGCATGGAAATGTTTGGGAGAGAAAGCAGTAGAGTTTTTGACAGGGTTATTTAACAGAATCTAGGAAGGTTAGAAGATGCCTGAGGAGTAGAGACATAGCATAATGGTGCCAATTTTCAAGAATAAGGGCGACGTTCAGAGCTGTAGTAATTACAGGGGAATAAAGTTGATCAGTCACAGCCTGAAAATCTCGGAAAGAGTAGTGGAAGCTCGGCTTAGAGGAAAAGTAGAGATCTGTGAGCAGCAGTATGGTTTCATGCCAGCTAAGTGCACCACAGATGCTATGTTTGCTCTGAGAGTGTTAATGGGGAAGTATAGGGAAGGACAGAAGGAGTTACATTGTGTGTTTTTGGGCTTAGAGAAAGCTTATGATAGAGTTCCGAGACAGGTGCTGTGGTATTGTATGAGGAGGTCAGGAGTAGCGGAAAGATATGTGAGGGTGGTGCAGGATATGTATGAGAACAGTGTGACAGCAGTGAGATGTGCAGTAGGAATGACAGACAGGTTTAAAGTGGAGGTAGGACTACATCAGGGATCAGCCCTGAGTCCCTTCCTGTTTCCAATTGTCATGGACAGACTGATGGACGAAGTTAGACAGGAGTCCCCTTGGACTACGATGTTTGACATTGTGATCTGTAGTAAGAGTAGGTAGCAAGTGAGACATGCTATGTTGTATGGACTGGAGACAGTGGCACTGAAAAAGAGACAAGTGAGGGAGATGGAGGTGTCTGAGATGAAGATGTTAAGATTCTCATTTGGAGTGACGAAGAAGGATAGGATCAGAAATGAGTTTATTAGAGGATCAGCACATGTAGCATGTTTTGGAGATAAAGTTAGAGAATCGAGATTGAGATGGTTTGGACATGTACAGAGGAGACAGGAGAGCTATATTGGCAGGAAGTTTTGGGGATGGAACTTCCAGGTAAGAGGAGGATAGGTAGACCTAAGAGGAGGTTTATGGATGCAGTGGTGGAGGATATGAGAGTGGCTGGTGTGTCAGTGGAGGACATTCATGACAGGGCTAGATGGAGGAGTTTGATCCGCTGTGGCAACCCTTAAACGGGAAATGCCAAAAGAAAAAGAAGAAGATATATATATATATATATATATATATATATTTATAAATATATATATATATATATATGTATGTATATATATATATGTATATATATGTATATATATATATATATATATATATATATATATATATATATTTATATATATATATATATATATAATATATATATATATATATATAGATATACATATACATATATATATATATATATATATATATATATTTATATATATATATACATATTTATATATATATATATATGTATATATATATATATATATATATATATATATATATATATATATATATATATATATATATATATATACATACATACATATACATATACATATAAAACAAAAATAATATTTGTAAAAGTCTGGTTTTAGGTCACAGAAAAGCAAGATATAGAGTTATATGAAGAATATCAAAAAATATTTCTCCCGATATTTCTCTCAATGACAACTATAATCCAGTTAATGTTAGCTTTACTTTAAAACAAGACAATGAAATTAAATTGTTGGTTAAAAGGTTTCTAAAGGATAACTTAGGTGTCTATGCTTTCCTTGTAACACGGTTTTTAGAAAAGAAGTCAATAAAAAACACTATATCAATAAAAAACACAGCAATGCCTAGTGTAAGGTAATTATATAGATTACTATTTTATTGAGCAGAAAAAGTTTGGATGATGAATTAATAAAAACAAATATAAACTAGTTTTATTTTATAGGTTTGGGATTTCACCTGCTGCAACTGCAGCAATTACCGCAAGTTATCTGCAAGATTTAATTGAAGCCGGATTTCTTACCCCTGAATACTCTTACCTTGCTTGTGATCCTTCTAAGTTGACGAGAGCGAGAAAAAAAGTCATGGTAGTAGCAAAGAATAATGACAATTTCAATCTTCCAAAAGCAAATAATATTGGAATTTACTTTGATGGAAGAAAAGATTCAACAAGAGCGATGATAAATGATTCAAATGGTCAGCTACATCCTATTATTATCAAAGAACAACACATTACTGTGACTATAGAACCTGGTTGTCGATATCTTGGTCATTTTACTCAAGTGCACATACTCATTCAGTTAAGCCAGCTAAAAAGATTGCTAAAGGTGTTTATAATTTACTGCAACAATACAATCTTACTGAATCATGTTTAGTACTTGGAGCTGATAGAACTTCAATTAACACCGGCTGGAAAGGTGGTGCTATAACACATCTTGAAAAGCTGTTAGGTTACAAATGCCACTGGGCCATATGCATGTTTCATTCAAATGAGTTATTTTTGCGTCACCCAATAAAAGGAATTGATGGATCATGTAGTACTGGCTTTGTAGGTCCTGTGGGAAAATGTCTTGCTGATGTTAATGAAATGGAGTACAATCTTCAATTTAAAGCTCTTCCAGAGGGAGAGAACTTTGTTGACATTCCAGAAACAATACTAAAAAATATGTTAACAGATCAAAAACAAACCTACAAGCTATGTAAAGCAATTAAGATCAGTGTATTGCCACCTAATTTTAGAGAAATTCAATGTGGCCCCTTAAGTCATGCCAAATGGCTAACTACTGGCATGAGAATAGTATTTATGTGGACAAGGAAACATGACTTTAACTGATCAAAATTTGAAAAAATCTTGAGTTACTTGACTTATTTTGTTTACAATTTTACTTAAAACTTTTTTTTGACATTAAAGTTAAAGACAGATTTGAAGATGCTTCCAATCACATTCCATTTCAATTGAGAATTCTTAGAAATCAACCTGTTATAGTAAGAGAAATTGTGACTCCCTACATCCAGTTAGGCGCTTGGTATGCGAACCATGAAAGTTTATTAATCTCTTTATTATCTAGTAATAATGGAGAAGACCGCAATTTTGCAGTTGCCCGAATTTTGGAACAAAGGGGTAATGATATCCTTGGAGACATGCAAATCAGACCAAGAAAAACACCTAAACTGAACTTTGCAACAACTATTCTTCAAGAGCTAGTCAAATGGGAAAATGGTGTAGTCACTAAAGATAAGTTGGTATTGCTAAGATTGACACCTCTAATAACTCCTGTTAAAATTCATACTCAAAGTACCGAGGGTGCTGTAGTGTTATAGTAGAGTTATCAAAATATTATTTGGGTAAGATGGGATAAACCTCCTGTTTTTTGGGGAAACCGCATCACTGGCACCATCTTTATTTCTAATGAAACAAAAAACAACAACTGATATTAGCAAATTTGTTAATCATTAAAAACTCATTGAAAATTGAAGACCCCTTCCCCTGAAATGTCCAGAATCTGCATTGCAGGTAGGATCTATGCAAGATAGTGATTTTGAAACAAGTATCAAAAAAACTTGCAACTGGCTTAAAACATTTGCATTTAATATTTCATCGCAATGAAAAACAAGGACATGTAAAACATAATAAAGGACAAATATGGCAAATAAGATTTTACTAAATTTTGCAATTTCTAAAAGTGCAAATTTGGGTATCAAAACTTTTTCCGATCAAAAATATTTTTAAGGAAACCCTATTTAAAATTTAAATTTACATAAGAATACACCTTTTTCTTAAGTTTTTAGAAGAAAAAATGATTCTCGCTGTACTCTACTGGGCATGGCCATAAATAATGAGATAAAAATAAAAACAGTACCAAAAACAAATCGAAATATTAACAATTTATTACGAAATATTAACGAAATATTAACGATTTGACTAAAATGATACGAAAAGAAATTTCTATATTTGAGTAAGACGGTACATGTGGTACCAACTTGAAGTTGGTATACGATTTTATTTTACCTATTCCCCCAACGAGCTTAGAAGCTGAACGGGCTTTCTCTTCATCAGGAATGTTATGTACGAAAATTCGATCATCTTTAAATGACGAAACTTTAAATAAGTTTTTTGCTTATTTCAATAATCAATAATTTTTTTTTTTAAGAAATATTATATTTTATTTTAACTAAAACAATAAAGTTTTGGAACCGTTTTTGTTTTGCTTTAGTTTTAATTTTTTTTTTAGCATTTGTAAATATTAATACCGGTGTATCGGTTTTCACTAAATCTAATACTGAAAAACCGGTATTTAACTTTTGGTCCATATTAGAAGCCCATTGGTTAGTAAAAAAACAGGTTTTACGATAATTGTTCACATTAAGATTATTTATTGATTTAACAAAATAATTTGATAAAGTTAATTCTAATTTTAAAGAAAAAACTAAATAATACCTAGTACTTACTTAACTATTATTTATTGATCTTTATCGATAGTAAGAAATACAAATACATGAATAAAAAATCGAAGAATTTAATATTTTGTGAAGATTTTTAAGAACATTAACAGTATGTTAATTATGTCAATTATTTCATTCGCCAAAAAAAAAGTATTTAATCAACACTTTTAAACATTATAAAGACAGTGAATTGTTTCAACCTGGTTATAAAAATCTTTTTTTGTGATCAGATTGTATTTTGTCAATAATATTGAGACATTAGTCAAAAGCCAAAATAGTTAATAGTCAAATTAAACGTGGTTTTGTGACCAAATTTACGTGGGAAGTAAAAGTCTCTTGACAGTAAAAACTTAATGAAAGATTTTTACAAGTGAATAAAAATTTAATATAAATTTTTTTTACTGGGGAGTAAAAATTTATAATTTGTTAAAAACGTAGTTGAAAAATCTTATACTACACCAGAATTTATATTGGTAAAAAAATCTCCATAGAATATTATTTGGCTTCAATAAAGCGCGAATGGTCGACAAAATATCAAACTTTGATCATGAATTGACTATTTAATTATTTATTATAAATCTTTTTTTTTTCTAAATGATTTTTTCGCATAGAAATAAATTTTCCAATTTTTAACATTTGATTTAAATATGAAACTAATAATTTATTCAAAACTCTTTTTCGACTTCATTTGATTTGATTTGCATTTATTCTATAAATAACCACTCCGACAGAACTATTATTTTATTTAAATAGTCAAAAGGTTTTTAATTAATGCCCGCCTAGCCAAGCTTGCGACATTGCTGAGGAAGGAAGCGTAAATTTCCGAGGTGTTCTGTGACAAGACCGTAAAGACTTTTTGGAACACTTTAATAACCACACATGCACACAAAAAAAAAGGGTCGTTAAAACTTGATTCATTTTTTTTAAATTCTTAATCTTAAATCTATTTAATTTATATAATCTATATAAAATTTATAAAAATTAAAACTAGTAGTTTAAAAATTACCTGATTATGTTTCTTTTTGATAAGCTACCACTAACTTTAAAATCTTCAATCACAAAATCATCTAAATGATACTTTCGAAGATCTGATGTCAAATAACTTCGCTTTTTGTCTAACAAGCTAACAAGAAAGCCGGATCTTATGGAGCTTGGCTTGCTTGTTATTACAAACTCTTCATAAATAGACGTCAAGGAGATAGGTACAGAAGTGTTTCCTAATTTACAATCTCCTTTGGCTACAAAATCCCATTTAGACATTTCATCACGTGTCAGAGTTGCTTCAACATCGTTAAGTATCATTAATGATCCTATTTTCATATTTTGAGGAGATTTAAAGTTAACAGTTATAGATTTTTTATCAACATTGTTTATGTCATAAGACATTATTTGAAACTGAGTTTCCCCAATACTCAATGTGTTTCGCGGTAATGTCATTTCCTGACCACGTTGGGAAAATAATTCTGGAATAGTTCCTAAGTTTATTTTCAAACTCTCTGGGAAATCTATGTGAATTTTATTTCCCTTTACCTCCATGTTAACTAGAATGTCTTCAGGGTATGTTTGATTACTTATAAATTTGCTTAGAGATTCAAATACAATTTTCTGAATTGGAAGTTTTGCTTTCACTGTAAGACCTTTACGTATTGTTCGTCCTGAGCTAAACAGTGAACCAACTTCTTTATTGAAGTTCTCATCTTTTACTACAAAAAGTCCATCGGGGGAAATACCAATAGCCATATCTGTTTTTATATCGCTAAACAATGGAATATTTGAGAGATCTAAATTCAAAATGGCTGACAAAGATGAACGGTACATTGCACCTTCAAAACTGGCAATCAAACCTGAAACCACTTTTCCTAAACGTGGTTTTTGTATAATTAAATACACCCAAGGCTGAGAGGGGAAAATGGATGCAGGACTTTTTGCTGATGCTACAAACTCAAAAGCTCCACCGCTGTCATAAAGTCCAGTTATACGAGGGTTGCGTAATGAAGACGATGAAAGTGTTAAAAGATCTGGTGGTAAATCCTGCTGTGAAATTTCTGATTCAGTAAACAGTTTTGTAAACTCAGGGATTTCTAGGTCTGCTGTATTCATCTCTATTTTAAACAATGTGGTACCAAATGGTTTTTCAGCAAAAACATTGAGACGACGATTTCGATAATCTAGATTTAATAAGCCATTGATTTTTAAATTGAAATTAATCATTGACTTAGGTTGCTGTTCATAGCTAAAATTAACCATTAGTTTGCTTGAAATTGTTCGTAATCTATTAGGAATTATATCAAGCAGCTCTCTACATAATAAATTAAAAGACACTCTTCCCTGACATCTATCGATATCAAATTCTTTTACATCAAATTTACCATGCACTATAAGTTCATTTGACGCAGCAGCAAGTTCTATAGCTGGAAGTAGACGAGTCATTACTGCAGTAAACGAAGCTTTCCCCCCACATGTATCTGGATTAATTTGCATTTTAGTGGCACAAACATTTGATGTTGCTTCGATGAAACAGTCGTGAAGCTTGAAAACTTGACGGTTGAAATTTCCAGATATAATTTCATGTATTTCTGGAAGTTCGGAGATATCTGTAAAATATGGTTATTTTTATCAAATTATAACGGCTGTTGTTGTTGTTGTTGGTGTCGTTTTTGTTGTCATTTATACTATTTTTATTTATAATATTATTATTATTATCATTATTATTATTACCAATACTATTAGTAATATTATTATTGTTACTACTATTATTATTTTATTTTTAAATCTTTTTTTTTTTGTAAAAAAAAAAAAGGATTACCTCTTTTATGATCAGAAGGTGTTAAAAGTGATACAGATGTTTTTTGTTCTCCAAGTGTTTCAGCAATAACAGCTGTTTTGTCTAAATTTGGTTCTTTTTTTTTTGACGGATGATTGTGATCAGCTTTTACTGTTATAGTTTCTTTAGATTCGTTCTCACCGATTGATTCGTTGTGTTTTTCTATTTTATTCACTTCAATATTTTCATCGTGAAGAAACTCTGTTCTTTCTTCTTTATCTTCTTTGAATTTCAGAGCATGATGTACTTGTTCTTTAATTAGAGATGAAGGACTTTTAGATGAAGATGACACTACCTGTAAGTTGTTTATTTTTATTGTGTTATTTTTTACTTCAATTGGTTGGTTTTTACTAGTTGAATGTTTTACTTCATGAGAAGTTATTCTTGGTACAGGCAAAATATTTGAATCACCGTTTAATATTTTAGAAAAAGGAACTTTCGCCAAATGTTTATCGTCTTTTTTTGTCGGGTTTGAAAAACTTGTTGGTTTTTCAAGTTTTAGCTTACTGGTTTCTTTTTCATGTTCAATTTTTAAAAGTGGATTTTGCGGTTCTAATAAATTTACCGACCATTCAGTCCATGCAGTGACTTGATGTTTTTTATCGTTATCTTTTCCCGGAGAAGATGAATTAGTAGAAGAATGCAAGGACGATTGCGGATTAATTATAAATTGTGAAATTCCTTCAGTAGGTTTAAAGTTAAAGTATTCAATTTTCCCATGAGCATCTTTTTTGTCCAGATTTTTTATTTTAGGAGTATTCAATTTTTTTAAAGCACGGTCATGCTTTTGCGTTTCATATTTAAAAGTTTCAGGAACACTCCACGCGTTAGCTATTTCTATAAAACAAAATTAAAAATAAATTAATTAATTAAACAATTAAAAATGCGTAAAAATAGTAACGAAACAAATAATATGCAATACCTGCGCGTTTTTCGTGATGACTGGAGTGTTTCTTTTTATGCGTTATTGCGCTAACATAATCATTGTAAAGATCATTAAGTGTCCAACACGATACGCCACACAACAGGCATGAAACACCATACAAAATTAAAATTTTATTTTTCATTGTTTACTCCACATATTCAATCAAAATTGATGAAAGTCTTGAAATATCAATTAAATTGTTGAGGACAGTTACGGCGTATCGTTAAAAGTAAACTATTAAATTAAGTTATAACATTAAAAACTGACAATACATAAAGTACATATCATATATTTAAAAATAATTATCGCAAAATAAAAATATTGTAAATAAAAAACATAGACATGTGTTTATAATTAATATAAAATATGAAATTTTCGACAATATACTTAACTATATGCAAGTAATCAAATAAACACACTAGCTGTATGAACACTATTTTAACTTAATGATGCGTGTGAGTAGGAGGGGAGAAAGTAAAAATAATGAATTTGAAAAAATAGTTTTATAAATGCTTTTAATTAAGAATTATAAATATTTTACTTTTATTTTTAATTTTTGAATTTTTAATTGAATATTTATTTGATTTTATTATCATTATTATTTGTTATTATTGTTTTCTATTTATTGATTAAAAAAATCTATTTTACGTTGATGATTAAAACACTTTATGTTACTGTTTTGCAGACACTGCTTTTTATTAGATTACTAATTTAAATAAAAATCAGAAACATTTACAACATACTTTATTACCGAATAATTTTAGTTTGTTATTATCTAAGCTTTTGGGTGCAAATTGATTATTTATAATTAGCTTTTTTAAAAGAGCACTAAACTATTTTGACGTTCTAAACCAGACATGTCAAACTCGCAACTCGCGCAGGCTGCATACGGTTCTTTAGACCTTTTATGACGGTCTCCAACAACTTTATTATATGTGAAGGCGCCTCAACTCGCAATTATTTTGTTTTTTTGTTTTAAATTATTTTAAAGTTGTTTTATTACTACCACAAAAATAAAGGTCTCAAAAAATGTTTCAAAAAATGTTTCAAAATAAAGTGCAAGCAGTAAATTGATGCAAAAAAAATTTTAGCGATCAAAATTATAATTAAAAAAGTTATAAACGCTTTTTTACAAATCAGACAAGTTTTTAACAAATCAGACAAATGTTGCTTTTGTTCACACAAGTGTTTTGTTCACACAAGTGTGTGTAAAAGTATTTTTCTGATTTGTCAATAAAAATTCCTGATTTCTAAAACACGAGGCACTATGAAGCTGAAAAAGAAAATCTTAAAACTTATCAAAAATAGTTATTTTAAAAACAAGAGAAGTAAATTGAAAATTATTTATTTTAAAAACAAGAGAAATAAATTAAAAAAAAAAAAAATTAAAAACTAATCGAAAAAGCAACCAAATTTTTTTTAATTTTATCAAAAAATTCAAATGACGCAAGACCTAATAAAAGGCGTTTGTGGAGAGATTTAATTTATTGTAAATATATAAATCAAGTTAAAATCAAGAAACAATTTTTTGTTGATATTATGAGTTCAATTCTAAAAATTATTATTGATTAACTTAATAACTAAAAGACAAAATTAACATCAACAAATTAAAAACAACGGTTTTGGAAAAAAAAATTTGTTATGGCTCAGAACCAAGAGGTCCAAGGTTCGACGCCGGTTCTAACCGAATAAGCAACATTGGTAAGGAAGTAGGTGTAAACCTTCTGATTAAATGCTCTAACGCGGTGCTCTGTGATAAGACCGTAAGGACTTTTTTGAGCACCTTTATAACCTTCCCCCTTCCCCCACAAAAAAAAATTTGAATAATTTAAAATTCGCCTCAACAACACCGAGCGGATCTCTTGGATTACAAAAGTTATTTAAAATAAAAGATTTTTTATTTTCTTAGTTTATTTTACATTTTACATTAAATACAATTTTCATATATATACTTATGCAATAAAATAATTAGCTGGAGCAAGAAGAAGTGATAAGACATAATGTCTTATCACCGAGCACTATTTT
This sequence comes from Hydra vulgaris, assembly GCF_038396675.1. NCBI lineage: Eukaryota > Metazoa > Cnidaria > Hydrozoa > Anthoathecata > Hydridae > Hydra > Hydra vulgaris. Next base: position 24,698,833 of record NC_088931.1, read on the forward strand.
TATAACATTGTAATTTACAAATAGATTATTATAAAGACGTAAATATATAAACTAGAAAAGATAGTACATCGTATTGATTTATATAATTTTTAATACGTAAAAAATAATTTTTAATACATATATAGTAATTGCTAAACTGCTTACATTTTCTTCAGTAGTAAAAAACAAATGAATATTACACACATACACATACCATCCAGTTGCGTTAGTTCGCTAATGCAACAGCCAGTTGGTTTCTTGATATTATATATAAAAGAGAAAGCGCTCTTTTCGCTCTCTCTCTCTCTTGCGTTTCATATTATTCTACGTGTGACTTGGCGTATGCACTTGGCGCGATCCAAGATTTTATTGTAAATAATGAGTCGTATCTTCAAGTAATATATTATAAAGTAATCTTCTCTACACGATTTAATACTAGAGTCCCTTCTAAACTCTTTACATCCTAAGAGAGAGGTAATAAACTTTGTTATATAGATTTTGATAACTTTAAATTTTTTATTAAATTTTTCTTAATTTTTATATTTGAGTTTAATCTTATTTAAAAGAAACATTTAAAATCAAGCATAGTGTAATCCATAAACAAGAAGAATCGTTTAGATTCTTTTTTAAATAGATTATTTTTTTATTAGCTATGTCTGAGAATGTTTTCTATAAATATGGCACACGATACTTAATTGAGTATGAGCTCATTTTTAAACTATATTTTGGAACAACGAAGTTGTTTTTTGAGAATCTTGTAGAGTAGATTTCTAAAATTAGATATAAATTGATTTTTATAAATATTTAATGCTCCAAGTAAACACAGGAGAGGTTCGGAAGGTTCTACTCTTATAACACCAAATACGATTTGACAAGTAGCACCAGATTACCATAGCAACCAGATTTGACATGATTTTGTTTACTTTAAAGCTTTTTTAGTTTTGTAAGATTAGTACTATTACGAATGATTAAATATGATAACATTTTTATACGAGAATCAGTAAGTAACCAAACAAAACAAAATTTTCTGTAACTTTTGTTCAAATTTTTAAATGAGCTAATGAAACAATTGGCTTCAAAACAATCTCAACTTATTTCAAACCGCTAATTTTTATTAAGGACTATTTTCTTTTATATTTATTTATTTTTTCTATTTTTATTAAGGACTATTTTCTTTTATATTTATTTATTTTTTCTATTTAGTTATTAAGGTGCTTGTCATAACACCACTGATAAGCATTTTTCTTTTAAAATTTTTTACAACTACATAATACCTACAAATTTTAACAATATATATTATTTTTACAACAAATATTTTTAAAGATACATCTAATAAAATAAGAGACATTAAAGTACTTTTAAGCTATATATATATAGTACAACGTTTATTGTTTGAAAAAACAAACTAAAAAAAAGGTGTAAGTTATGTAGTCATAGGACATTTGTAAAAAACTGTATAAGTTCTTATAATCGGGAACCCTTTTTTAATAATTTTATGAACACAAATTTTTTGATTCATGACTTTTTATATATATTATATTTTTCAATATAGTTATTCACTTAAAGCATAATATAAAATAAGCATTACAGAAGATAACATACTTTTGTATTTGCACACATGCAATTTTGTTGTGTTTTTTTCGCTTTATCATTATTTTTTTTTTCATGTGATTTGTTTTTGGAATAATTTTTTTAAGTTTAAATTTTAATCAGGTAATATTTTCCATAAGAGTTATTGAGATATCTTTTGAAATAAATTTATTATACAGGTATTTAATAATTTATATTAATTTATATTCAAGTAAGGACTTTATATAAGTAAGTAATTTATTAAACAGGTAAGGACCACGATAAGCTATAAAGAATTGAGTATTCTTTTTTTTAATAGTACTATATAGTTTCCAGCTGTTCTGGTGTTAAATTTATTTTTTAACTATTAAACAAATTGAGATTCCCATTCTATGTTTGAACATAAGTAATATATTATGATATATGTGGATTTAATAAATGTTTTAAGTATTTATCTGTTTGAATAGTGGATTGGCATCGGTAAGCTTTTCTTTACAAAATATAATTTGTCTTCATAAAATATAACACTAAAAGCAAGTTTTTACCTTCGACGGAGTAAGCTTATTCTAGTGGGGCGACTGAATAAGTGCGAATTTCATAACTGCGAATCCGCATAAGTGCGACTGGCATAAGTGCGAACTGGCATAAGTGCGAACTGGCACAAGCGCGAACTAGCATAAGTGCGAATCACTTGCAAAAACTGGCATAAGTGCGAACTAGCACAAGCGCGAACTGGCATAAGTGCGCCAAAAGAATTTGCACACATTGGCATAAGTGCGAACTGGCATAAGTGCGAACTGGCATAAGTGCAAAACAATTGCAAAAACTGGCATAAGTGCGAACTGGCACAAGTGCGAACTGGCATAAGTGCGCCGAAAGAATTTGCAAACATTGGCATAAGTGCGAACTGGCATAAGTGCGAACTGACATAAGTGCGAACTGGCATAAGTGCGAACCAATTGCAAAAACTGGCATAAGTGCGAACTGGCATAAGTGCAAAACAATTGCAAAAACTGGCATAAGTGCGAACTGGCACAAGTGCGAACTGGCATAAGTGCGCCGAAAGAATTTGCAAACATTGGCATAAGTGCGAACTGGCATAAGTGCGAACTGACATAAGTGCGAACTGGCATAAGTGCGAACCAATTGCAAAAACTGGCATAAGTGCGAACTGGAATAAGTGCAAAACAATTGCAAAAACTGGCATAAGTGCGAACTGGCACAAGTGCGAACTGGCATAAGTGCGCCGAAAGAATTTGCAAACATTGGCATAAGTGCGAACTGGCATAAGTGCGAACTGGCATAAGTGCGAACTGGCATAAGTGCGAACCAATTGCAAAAACTGGCATAAGTGCGAACTGGCACAAGCGCGAATTAGCATAAGTGCGCCGAAAGAATTTGCAAACATTGGTATAAGTGCAAATTGGCGTAAGTGGCGAATTGGCAAGTTCGCACTTATGCCAATTCGCACTTATGCCAGTTCGCACTTATGCCAATTCGCACTTATGCCAATGTTAGCAAATTCTTTCGGCGCACTTATGCCAGTTCGCGCTTGTGCCAGTTCGCACTTATGCCAGTTTTTGCAATTGGTTCGCACTTATGCCAGTTCGCACTTATGACAGTTCGCACTTATGCCAATGTTTGCAAATTTTTTCGGCGCACTTATGTCAGTTCGCGCTTGTGCCAGTTCGCACTTATGCCAGTTTTTGCAATTGATTCGCACATATGCCAGTTCGCACTTATGCCAGTTCGCACTTACGCCAATGTTTGCAAATTCTTTCGGCGCACTTATGCCAGTTCGCGCTTGTGCCAGTTCGCACTTATGCCAGTCTTTGCAACTGCTTCGCACTTATGCAGATTCGCAGTTATGAAATTCGCACTTATTCAGCCTCCTCATTCTAGTTATATGGGTATTTGCCTATGCTGTATTTAGGGTATTTTGCTGTATCAGCGTATGAGAGCTAGCTGCGAATGAACGAAAAATATAGAAGTCTTAAATTTTTGTACGAAAAGAACGGTCTTGCTTTAAAAATAATAGATTTGTTTTTAGATATTTTTGCATTTATAGCATTTAACTAAACCTCAGAATTTTTAATAGCTCCAACCACTAAACCATGGCGGTATGGTTAAGTGGTTTAGAGCAGCCATGGCTTCTCCGATTGTTTAATGATGCAGATATACAATTATTTAATGGAAATAATTTCAATATTAAATACTAAGACGATTTAAAAGTAAATAAAACTTCACGCTTTAAAAGTTTTTAAAGACCCCGTTTTTACATTTTTTTAGTATGAACTTTTTATTCAGCGCGGAATAATTTAATAATTAGTTTTAACTGAATTATATCAACTAAACATTCAAGAAAATTATACAAAAAGATTTTTAAAGTAATGAATAACAAAAGTATAGCATTTAAAAATAAACATGTTTTGACTCCAATAAGCTTTTACTTTGCGTTATTAACGTAACTTTGACATTAAAACATAATATGTTTTAACTTAACTTACGTTTAACTTCTGATATTGATATTAACAATATCGGAAGTTAAACGTAAGTTAAGTTAAAACGTATCGATATCAGAAGTTAAACGTAAGTTAAAACAAAATAAAGAACTTTTAGAACGCAATTTTTTGTTTAACGACTTGTTTTATAAAAAATTGTGTGATGACAGGTCATCCCGAAAAATTGTGTGATGACAATTCATCCCAAAAAAAATCAAGTATAAAATATATAACATTTTTTTGAAAGAAGAGACTCAGAGGAAAAAGTGTTGTTTTCATTTGTAATGACCGTGACATTAAAATTAGCTCAACTTATAATTCTGATGGTAGGTCTTATCAATTGAGATAATAATTAAAAGCACAAAAAACATTATTTTTATATTTTACAGACCCCTTGATGGTGATATTATTTATCTTTTTTATAATATGCATCTTTATCAAAAACAATTATGAGCAAAAAAAAACTACTCTACATAGGTAACCTTAATAGAGAGTTTTAAATGCAATGAACAACCTAACTTTACTTATTTTTTTTTATAAAGTTTTAACATTGTATCTTCCTGTTACTACCTTATTGTTATGGATAAAATTGTAGCAAGTTCTTTTCTAAATAAGTCTTTAAAAAACGGGAATTATTAAACATATATTCTGGTTGTTTTTTTTTACCTCTCGTGCTAAACGTAAAGACCAAACGTAATAAATAATTCTAAAAATAAAACTTAAAAGGAAATTAATAAATTTTCTGTGCTTAAATTTAATCTCTATCAACAATTAATTAGGTTTAAGTATAAGAAGGATGTAATTTTGGACACACTTTTTATAAACATTTATAACTTACTGATGCAGTTAATAAACCAATATGATGAACGCAATGACGTCTATTTTTTAAATTATTGTATTAATGTTGTATTTAGTAACACATTTTAAGTTACTGATAATAAAGATAAAACCAGCTAATTACAACTTTAAGTTTTTGTATGAATACTCTTGCTTTTAATGAACATATATTAAAGCGTTTGAGCTGATCTGCCTAAGTCAATTATTTTTGACCAAACCCTGACTTTTATAAATTGTATATTCAAACTACAAAACAATATCTATCCACTTTTTTCAACTTTTTTCTTTATAAGACGTCTACTTCTTACTTTTACTTTTATTTACTTCTGTTCTTCTTCAAAACTTATTCCCCGTTCGTTGAAGGGGGAGTAAGTGAATTTAGGTGTTCCAAGAAGTACGAAAGAGTGAGAGAACTCTTTCGTACTTCTTGGAACACCTAAATAACCAAAAAAAAATCTAAGCTTCTTAAAAAAATAATTTAAAGCAGACTGTTTAAGTATTTAACAGATTATAAAATTTTAAGTAAAAACTTTTTTTTTATATGTATATTTATTTGCTGTTCATATAATAAGAAATATAACTACAAAGAAAAATTTACTTAAAAAAAAGTGGATTTATAAAAAATGGCAGGAGCCTAAAGAAGATACGGATGATTAAAGTCACCACATCTTTTCAAGGAGCCCCTATGAGGGCTTTACAAGTTAAAAATAAAATACGATAGTTGAAAATACTTTGTACATCTCCAATATAATAAAAAGGTTAAAGCTTGCATAAATATTTACATTAAATCAAAAAAGTAAATAATATCAATATAATTTTAGAAATATAATGGCAAACTCTGTTAAAAATCAAAATAAAGAGCCATTTAAAACAAGTAAAAAACTAAGAATAATAAAAATCGAATTTCATTATTCTTAGTTTTTTACTTGTTTTAAATAGCTTATTTTACTTGTTTTAAATGGAATATCATACCGTGGACCAAAACTAGGGAATATCATACCGTGGACCAAAACTAGGGAATATCATACCGTGGACCAAAACTAGGGAATATCATACCGTGGACCAAAACTAGGGAATATCATACCGTGGACCAAAACTAGGGAATATCATACCGTGGACCAAAACTAGGGAATATCATACCGTGGACCAAAACTAGGGAACACTTTTCAAAAAACAAAAAATTTAAATACGGTAAAATCGTTAAATTCCTTTAAGTTTGTAATAAAAAATTAAATTTTTAAATTAGATAAAATTTATGTAATTTAAAAATTTAATTTTTTATTTCAAACTTAAAGGAATTTAACGGTTTACCGTATTTAAATTTTTTAAATTTAAATTTTAAAATTTATCTAATTTAAAAATTTATAAAATTTATAAAATTAAAATTATAAAAATTATAAAATTTATCTAATTTAAAAATTTAATTTTTTATTTCAAACTTAAAGGAATTTAACGGTTTTACCGTATTTAAATTTTTTGTTTTTTGAAAAGTGTTCCCTAGTTTTGGTCCACGGTATGATATTCCATATTCAGAATACTTACTACTAATTCTATAAGTATTCCATTTATAAGTATTCCGTTGTTTTATTCTAAGAGAATACTTTTTGTTTACATTATTCGTAAATTTATTATTAAAGTTTTTTGGAATCAAGCTGTTATTAAAATTTATACATAAAAATTAGGTGTTGTAAATATCAGTGGCGACGTTAGGCGTCAGCGACTGCGACGGCCTCGTACTTGAAGGGGCCTCGCAAAAATATATTTAAAAAATTAAATATTGTATCTTTATTATAATTGATGATATTTTTACATATCTTATTTTGCTTTGGTGGACGAAAATATGTTTATTTGTCGATTTTATCATCGGTATTATGTTACTTCAACTTTAAATAAATATCATTTTCTAAGTATCAGTCTTAGTCTAACTGTTTCTGATAACATAAAAGCATTTTTAAATATTGTTTATTATTGTTTACCTCTGAGGCGTAACGTATCGTTAACTATATATAATTAACAAGGAATGTTAATATTCGATTCTAGATCCATAAAAAATTCGATTGTCTCATTCTATTCCATATTTACTCGATTACAGCACGTTGCACGCTTCAAATTATTCGTAAAACAACAATAAAATGTCTGAAACAGTTATTGATGAAATTATACACAATGTTAAACAAGCAAAATACTATGCCTTTTTGCTCGTTTGTACCAGAAATGCAAGTCGTTAAAACTATGTACTATTTTCAAAGTCAAGCAAGCATTGGGAACTTACAAAAACTAAATTGAAACTAACACTAAAACCTCTTTCAGAGACACAGTGGGAGAGTAGAATAGAAGCAGCAAAAAATATACTGTTGCAATTTGATAATGTTATCGAATGTGAGAATGACTTGAAAAATAAAATGGATGATTCGGAAACTCTAAGCGACTGCAAAGCAGTTTTGAACGAAATGTTAACTTTCGAATTTATTGTTGCTACACACGTGTGGTATGAGATTTTATTACATTTAAATAATATGAGTAAACTATGGCAATTGATTCCAGTAAACTTAAAAGTCGCTGTTGATACTTCACGTTCATTTTGTACTTAGATTCAAGAATTCCGTGATACTGGATTTAAGAAAAAGCGTTGCTTATGCTCGATTGTTTGTGGAAAAAAGCGCTTACGAAATTGAGTCACAATTTAAAGAAAAAAGAATAAAACGAATGTTCGTTTATGAACACATGGATGAACCTATACAATCTGCTAAAACACAGTACAAAGTTAATTTTTTCAACACAATGATAAGCGCAGTCATAGTCGACACTGAATGTTGATTCAAAGTGCTTAATGAATATTTTGACCGTTTTGGTTTTATTTACGATATCAATTATTTGAAATTTTTAACAAGAGAGGATCTGCTCAAGCATTGTAATAATTTAGGTACAATACTTCGGGAAGGTGAAAACAGCGACACAGATCCTTTGTAACTTTATGAAGATCTGCAAATTTTAAAATCCACTTTACTAGAAAATATAAATGATGCAAAGCAACTTATACAGTACATTTTAGAAAATAATTTTGAAAAAATATATCCAAATCTTTACATAACAATCAGAATCATGCTCACAATTCCAGTAACTACAGCTTCTGCTGAGAGAAGCTTTGATTAATAATTATTAAATTTTATTAAATTTGATTAAGACCTACTTAAGAAGCATGATGAGCCAGAAAGACAATCTGCTTTATCCATTTTGTCGATTGAAGTTAAAATAGCAGCGGGTGTTAGTTATGATACAATTTTAAAAATGTTCAGCGAGGCTAAAAGCCGAAAAGTTCGTTGTTTTTAATTTGTGTTTGTTCGTGTAATTATTATTATTAATTTATATCATAATTAACAACAAAACTTACATGCTCCTCCTAAATTTTTCAATCTAAATTTGTATTCATATAAATAAACCTAATATGAGGCGTTGCGAACGAAAGGGGCACACCAACCAATTTTCGAAAATCCGTTTTCTTTAACCAATAATTACTTTAGTCTGTCATCTGCAATATAACATAAGATTTTATTATAAATGCATCATGATTTTATTATAAATGCATCAAGCAAATTTCAGTCTAGAAACTTCAAACGCGATTTAGGAAGCGTTCAAAAACTACCACAGAAGGGGAGGGGGTGTAAACTCTTCTACCGCGTGGTAGGAAAAAAAGTGTAATTTCGCGCGCTTACTCAAAACTTGATTTTGGTTGGTGTGCTCCTTTGTAAATTTCGGTCAAGAAACTTCAAACGCGATTTACTCAAAACTTGATTTTGGTTGGTGTGCTCCTTTCGTTCGCAACGCCTCATATTTCCACGATTACCGCCGCAGGTAAATATTGATTTCATATATATTCATCATTTGCATGTCTTTCATTAATGATTTTGTGTGTTTTTTTTTTTACCTTATAAAAACGTGTGCATGCATGTTTTTGTTGAAAAACATTTTTTTTTTAAGTTTTTTTGATTGATTACTAGCCCATGTAATATTGGAATAGAAAATGAGACAATGCATTACCCCAAAATATACTAGTTTCAGACTTTCTGATGTTACATATGGACAAATTCAATACATCAAACCAATTGTTTTACTAATTTTTGATTGAATATAGTTTATACGGGGAAGCCATGATAAATTTTCATCAATAAGAATTCCAAAGAACTTTATTGAATCATTTTTACTAATTAGTGTATCATTTAAAATAAAACCGGGTAATTTTAAAAAAAGTTTTTCATATTGTGATTTTTTATGAAATAAAGTATATTTTGTTTTGTTTACACAGAGTGAAAGTTTATTACTTTTAAACCATTCATCGACATTCTTTAATTCAAAATTCATGTCAGAATACAGTTGATTAATGTCACAGTTTGAAAGGAAGAGATTTGTGTCGTCAGCGAACATTATTGAGTTAAGCTTTGCTGGTGCATTATTTAAGTCATTTACATAAATCAAGAAAAGCAATGGATCTTTGTGGAACTCCACATATATTTTAAGTTGTCCTGATTCCTTACTAATAACATATTGTTTTCTTTCAGTGAGCTTTTTAAACAACCATAGATTTTATTTATCACTCTGTAGTATTTTATTTTTCTAAAAGAATGAAATGTTCAACCGTATCAAATGCTTTTAATAGGTCAATAAATAATCCAAGAGTGAAGTTATTATTTTCAAATCCTTTAGTAATTTGGTCTACTATTTCAATTACTGCGTAATTAATATACTTTCCAGAGTTGTAGCTAGGCTACCCAAACCCCTTCCCCTAAAAAAGAAAGTGGGGCTCAATAACAGGGTCTTTTTTTTTGAAGGTAGGGGGGGAGGGGAGGGAGGGGACGGGGCTATAATCTAATAGCCACGGCACTGTGGCTTTCAACGTAACATTTAACGGAACATGTCATCTATGATCTTGTTGAAAACATTAACACATCTTTTGAAAATGGAAAGTTTGTTTAAGAAACTTTTATTGACCTGACAAAGATGCTCGGTACAGGGTATTCTATAATCAGGGCCACCCCAAGGGGGTGTATAACCTCCCTACAAAAATATTATTCAACGATTAGTCGGCAAATTAGGATCCGGTAAGTTCGACCTTTAGTTGGCAATCAGTAAATGTCAGCCAATGAGAAAAAGATAAAATAGGTAAAAAAAATCTGAATTGTAAACAACGTGTCACTATAACAAAATATAAAAAGATTTAGATCTATTAAGGCGTATTAAAATCCCACCAAAGTTAAAAAATAAAAAGCATATATAAAGTATATTAAAATAAGTCTTACAAAAAAGAAGGATAATTATAACATGTGCCTAAATCTATTTAAAATAACTAAAAGATACTCTAAAAAGCTTTACCATGCTAAGTTATAAGAAAAAAGCAAACGAAGACACTAAAAAAATACAGCATGTAATTAACTGTAATTAAAGTTTTAATTTGAAAAGATAACTATTAAAAACCATTTTCTAATAGCTTTAGAAAAGTTTAAATGAGCTTGAGAAAGTAGAAATATGTAAATATAGCGCAAGTTAAAATAGGCTATATACTTAAATAATTCCATATATTTAATTTTGCTATTTGCTAAATATGTTTATCTAAACTTGCGTTTATTTTAATATGTTTATTTGATACTCAAGACAAGAAATTTTTGAGAAATAAATTGCGGGGTAGGAAATTTATATCTTTATAATTAAATTTATAACTAAATTTTTTGTTTTCAGAAAATTATTTCTTAATAAGAAATGCAATTTTGTCGTGTGAAAAGCTTTAAATTTAAAAAGAGCAAAAAAAAAAAAAAAAGGGTCAAGCAGATGCTTCATTAAGAAGTTCTAAGTGAAAGAGAAGAAAATTGTAAAACAGAAAACAATTTACAAAACTCTCTTCCAACTTCCACATTTTCATAAAGTAGGAAATTTAAATAAGTTCTGATCAGTTTATGATCTGCTGTTTAGATCGTAAACTAGTTTTCCTTTGCTAAATCGTCAAGCTTCTCATTTTATCGTGTTTAATCTTCATGCTCCTTGTGTTTATTAACTTCCATTTTGATTTTGAACTACTCGGTAGTTAAGGCGATTTACAAATTAATTCTTTTATTTGGAATTAGCATGGTTTTATCAGCGTATTATGTCCAAACAGAGGCTTTAAATGATATAGTTTATTTTGCTTCAGGTTTTTTTAATATTTAAAGAAACTTTTCTTATATTTATATAATTTTCAAATATATTTCTACAATCCCTTATAGTGAATCTAAAGAACACCATTTTGGAGTCTTTAGATCAAATCCTCTCATCGGCGTTTATATGAATTTAGTTAAAATCTTTTGAAAAAGTTCCTTAATTTACTATTGATCCTAATTGTAATCGATTCTGACGTATATTAACTATGTATAGTTGTCAAAACACAATATTTCTATCAATTTTCATAAAAAATACTAGATATCCGACCAAGAAAGAGCTTATAATTAAGAAAATTGCTAATAAACTATCAGAACAGATCATAATGTTAAGCTATAATGTTCATTTCACTTAAAAAACGTATTTATTTAAAACTTTTTTAAAATTTAGACAAGCGATTGTGATTTTAAGAAAATTTAAAAAAAAAAAAAGAATCTTCAGCCTGGGTTTTTTCGCTATAAACATTTATATTTTATGATACCGCAAAATTTATCATTTTAATTTTTTTCGTCTTTTCATAATTTATAGACCTGACGATTTGACGGAAATATGTCGTAGTCAACAAAATATCATACAGACGCTATAATATTTTAAAATTGCCTTAACTACACCGAGTAGTTGATAATTCGGAAACAAAATTTTTTGAAGTAGAACTTTATAAAAATTAATTAGCATAATTAAAGAATAAATTAACTTGCATAAAATTGATGGTTGTGAAAAAAGCCGTCTCGAGGAAAAAAAAAGCATTAAAGATTTAGGTAATGGTTTTTAAATTTAAATTGTAAATTTCGACTTTAATAAACTTTTAAAATGTGAGTTATCTTTTCCGTTCTTTGCTAAAACGTTGAAATAAAATTTTTTATGAATCGCATTGCATTTTAAGCATATATGTTACAAATTATCATAAATATGTATAAACTTCTGCACTTCTTTATTAAAATAGTAATGTGAAGTTTAGATTTATTAAACAAATAAGGCATTTTTTTATTTAAAAAAACTTACGTTGATGTCGAGTAATTTTAATACCAATTTGCCATATAAATTAGAGATTTAAAACAATTATTAGTAATGAAGTTACAGTTTGATCACTGTATTATCGATAACTGAAAATTTTTGTTAATTGGTTTTATTTTTATGTTCAGCGGGTTTTCAATTTTGTTCAAACTGTCTCTATTTTCAGTTTTCAAATTGCGTCTTTTCTCAATAAGGATTGCCATGTTTGGAAACAAGCAGGGCCATTCTACAAGTGCTATATACAAGTATAGGCTTCTAAATACTTGTTTATAACAACTTTATTTGTTGATTTTATGATTTTATAATGTCTTTTTTAAACAAAATTTAAACATTAAATTCTTTAATCGAAAGATTTCTATTAAACAAAATTGAAGGAGTATATAACTTTCTACTAAAAAAATTTTTTGACCTTTTATTTCCGCTAACTTTAAACATAATTTTGTTTATAATGGTTTTCAATTAAGAAAGATTAAGCATATTCTAAAATTTTAAAATATTTATCTTTTTTGTTGAAAAAAAATTTATAATGCGATTTAGTTAATAGTTTTTAATATTCCTCAAATCTAATAACACCCCTATAGGGGTGTTATTAGAATACTTATTACAACAAGATATAAGAATTGTCTTTTAATTCATACTTTCAAAGTATCCCATTTATATATTAGATAAACAGTTATTCTGAAAAATTTGTGAAAATTTAGCTAAATTTTCACAAATTTTTCAGAATAACTGTTTATCTAATATATAAAGCGGGATACTTTGAAAGTATGAATTAAAAGACAATTCTTATATCTTGTTGTAATAAGTAATTATAGAAGTTCTGCTTATAGCTTAAATTCCAATAGTTGTAGAAATATTGTGCAACAGTTGTGCAATTTTTTTCTACAACACTAGTTGCAAGAATTCTTTTGTTTTTATTTCCGGAACAACTGTTTATAAGATAAATTTTGTCGTACAACTGACGTTAAGTTGTGCAACTTACGCTAGAAAATGTTTCCTTTATAAAAGTTGTAATGCAACTGTTGTACGATATCTCTACAGGTATCTCAAAAAATCATTTGAGGTGTTATCTTCAAAAATCCCCAAAAAGCTCTACATTAAACCTTTGAATAATACAGTAACATCTACTTTTTATAAATTAACTAGCAGTAAGCAACCCGTAATACGGTTTATTAGTAGTTAAATCATTGCTCAAAGTAAACGACAAAAAAAGACTGCATTAACATCTATTAAGTTATTTTTAAAATCTGTTACACACAGCAGTTACCATAAAAAGAAAGTCAAGTAAAGCCTGCTAACACCTAAAAAAAAGAAATGAAAAATAGTTACAATTTTTAATTACAAAAGTATCATTTGCATTTTATTGTTAGTAGGATTAGGATAATAATATAACAGAAAATATAAAGAATTAAAAAAATAGCTATAACAGCCCAGCTCTATCAACACAAAACACAGTAACAATAGCGCATAGCATAAGATATTTGTAAGCACGCATTACAGACATTACTGTCTCTCTTAAATAATTAAAAAAAAAGATTATAAGAAGGCTAGACAACTTAACGTAAAAACACGGGCAAATAACACCACATATTAATAAGATATTTTATCAACTAAAATACTTGAACTAAAAAGATTTTATTTATTACAATATTGAACAATTATGGTTAAACAATTTGAACAATTATATCATAAAATAGCAAGCAACTCGTAAAATATTTTATATATATGATCATTATTAATTGTGGTATTAAGAAATACGTAAGAGCTCAGTAATTACATAAGATTTATTGATGTTCCCTGTACTAATTCTTATTCAACTCTCATCTAAGAGAGAGAGAGAGAGAGAGAGAGAGAGAGAGAGAGAGAGAGAGAGAGAGAGGGAGAGAAAAAAAGTGTTAACAAAACAGCATATTAAAAAAAGAAAAAAAGACACGCAATACAGGCTTGGTTGGGAAGCGGGAGCGATTGCTCTCAATTACTGACCACTGAAATAATATTTAGTTGCGAAAAAATGGGCAGATATTTTAGCCGTTTTGAGAGCATTTAAGTTTATGTATGTCCGTTACAGTTTATGTATGTCCGTTACGTATGTATGTTACAGACATACGTGGAAACATACATAAACTTGAATGTTCTCAAAACATCTTGGTGCGGAAGAATAAAAAGAATGTTTGCGAACACTAAAAACCCGCCAAATCTACGAACAAACTAATTCTATTGATTCAAAAAATACGCTGACTAAGCAAAATAAAGTTCTAGAGTATTCAATTGAAATGTTTTAAAAATTGTATTATTCAAGATTTGTTAAGATTTGAGATTTCTAGCATAAATTGTTTTATAAATATATTATCAAATGAACTGTTACTTTAATACTTTGGCTCATTCTCGAAGCCACATCTGCAAAGCCGTAAATCTTTTAAACTGTTATTATTTATTTACAAAAATAAATGTTATAAGTATATATTTTTGTAAATTGTCAAAATTTTGAAAGTTTATTATATATTAAAGATTTTATTAGTATATTCTTATTTTTTATTTAAAAAGTATGTATTTCTTATGTAAATGTAATTTTTTGTATCTGTTTTTTTATTCTAATATAATATTTATTAATAATCATCAAAGTTAATAAAACTAATTATGAAATAAACATTCAAGAAGTTTCTAGTTACTAAGCACAAACATGCATGCAAAGTAGTAACACGCAGATGAACAAGCTTATTTAGCCCCCTCCCCCTCTCCCCGTTTATTAATTTTTACTTGTAATCAACAAAAAAATTATTTCTCAAAATTAAAAAAAAACTTAAAGTGAAAATCGGCCATAAAGGTATCCCAAAGTGCCGAGACAAGTTGTGTTTATTTTATAGAGAATGATAAAAAAAATAAAAGACAAAATTAATTTACAGCACTAAACAAGCTTTAAATGTCCGAAATATTTTATTATTATTTTTAATGCGAACTTCGTAAATATAACAACAACAAAAAAAATAATAATATAACTAAAAAAATTCTATAGCAATTTATGATTTAAAAAAAAAAACTTTTATATAATGATAAGTAGCTAAAAAAATTCTTTAATAATCTATTGAAATTCTACAATGACGTCATTTACTAAAACTCTTTTGAATTAAACGCGCTTAAATAAATTATAAAGTCTGTAGATTGCGGCGTATATTTTAAAGATTCCGAGAGAATTGCTACTGTGGAGACGGCGAGTTTCGAGTAAAACAACAAAGTTTGTTTTTGCTCGTATACATTTATTATTTTGTTTTACTTAAAAAAATTCTGCCCAAACATTTTTTTTATCATTCTCTTTAAAATAAACACAACTTGTCTCGGCACTTTGGGATCCCTTTAAGAATTTAAAAACATACTAGTAACTGATAAATATTGAAACTTTCAGTGTAAAATTGGACCCCTTTTCTACTTAAATACTTTTTTCTGTTTTAAATACTAATTAAAATTATAAGGCCCACTCACTAAACATCATCAGCGGTACTGTGAAGCAGTTCCGCTTCCTCCTCATAAAGTTAACCTTTTAATGACTAATTTTAAATTAACCTTTTAGTTGATTTCTATCTAGTTAATTTAATTTCTACAGTAACTGAATGATTTAATTATTTCATTTGTTCATCTTATTAAGAAGAATTGTTTCAAATATGTTAAACTTTTCAAGCTACGCTAATCATAAAATAGTTATTAAAAAAAAATTAACTTTTTTATTTATAAAATAATTTAGCTTAAATAAAACTAAAACTAGCGTTAGTTTTATCTTGTTGGACTTTTCGGGGCCGGGGGCTATTTTTATTTTGGAGACCTTTTTTATGTGCCACAGCGTAAAAATGATTAAAAAAAGGTTTTTTGACTATTTCGGGGCACCTAACCTTGCTAAGCCCGGGGCATCCCTATCTATCATTATATCCCTATAAGACACAAGTATATAAATAAAAATTATATTATACTCTTTGATAAATAAAAGAACATTTGTTTCCTTACTAAGCAATCGTACGATGTTACTTTATATAAAAAATGTCGCTTAATTTTATAAAAAAAATTATAAAAGAGCTATGTTTCGAAAATATTTGTTCTAAACGTAATTCATTTTGCTTAAAGTTTTTTCGCGTTATTTAATTTTCACAAACTTGTTAAAATTAAGATTAAAAGATAATTTAACTAAACAACAACGTATATCTATAAGAAAATTCGAGATGACTTTGGATATTAGAATTTATTCCTTTGATAAAAGCACAGGTTTTGCACTAATATACGAAAGGGATGCATGTTTTAAATTAAGAGAACAAATTAAAAATAGCAGAATTATTGATCATGACCCAACACCCACACTTACTACCAAATTTCAAAAACAATTGTGTAAGTTAAGAAAAGAGTGTAAGTTAGACACATTTACGTATTTTAAAATGTATCCATCAGATTGCATGCCACCTAGAATATATGGAATGATTAAAGCGCACAAGCCCAAAAAAGATTGCTCAACGCGTCCTGTTGTATCAACAATCAACACACCACCATATGGAACCTCCAAATACCTCATTAATATTATTCAACTAACAATAAACAAAAACAAAAATAGACTTATTAATTCAAATAATTTTGTTAATGAAGCCAGACATGGGAAAATAGATCCCAATAAAGTTCAAGTTTCTTTTGATATAGTTAATTTATATCCGTCCATACCCATTAACGAAGCTATTCCAGTTATTATTGATATATTAAATAATGACATTGACGACTTAAAGACTCAAACAAAACTTTCGCTTGTAGACATACACCAGTTAATAGAACTTTCATTGAGTGTTTGCTATTTTTTATATGAAAACAAAATCCGAGTAATACCTAATTCAGGTCCAATAGGTTTGTCCTTAATGGTTGTTATTGCGGAAGCGTTTCTACAAAATATAGAAAGAAAAGCACTTAATATAGCTACTATTCAAACGCGTGAACCAAAAACTTTCATGTGATATGTAGATGATTGTCACGCTTGTTTCTAAATATCCTAAACGAACAAATTCCTGCCATAAAATACACTGTTGAACTCGAAAACCACCAAAAACAACTTAACTTTCTAGATATTAATATTACGAACACAATGCATGGAACTTATGAATTTCAAATACATCGATAAGAAGCAAATAACTAATATTCAACTTAAACCAAATTCAAATATCAATCCTAATATTATCACTGGCGTATTCGAAGGGTTTTTAAGCCGTGCAAAAAGAAGATGTTCTCAAAAATACCTCCAGCAGGAAATTTATTTAAAATTATATCAAGATGTATTGAGCACCAACAAAATAGTAAAAAAAAAAAAAGAAAATGGGCCAGTTCTGGTGCTACTGAGCACTCCAAATCATGCCAAGGTACGTTTGACTGGTTAAACCCGAAAACCATATAGTAGCTCCAGAAAATCATATTCGGAAAATTCAAGAATCTCTGGAAATAAACAAAGCTAAAGTTCGACAAGAGTTAGGAAGTGGCGAAAATGTTCTTAATAGGGATAATGGTGATAACATCACAAGAAAAGCTTGGGGCCCCCTTTTACTAGACTATCTGACATCAACATTTAATCCTATTTCGTATTTTCTCATGCTCTTTTTAACGATCTGTTTTTATTATAACGATTTTCTTTGTAACAATTTTATTATACCTGATGACGCTAAGCAGCGAAATATCGAATAATATATATTGAAATAAAAACAAATATATTTCTCTCATAAAAGTTTATACGCAGCCATATAAACTTTTTTGTTTATAACTTTTATTTTTGATAAACAACTTTATAAGTTGTTTATCAAAAATAAAAAAATATTTACATCAATAAATTGTAATTTAACAAAGAATCTAGACTAGGGTTGTTCGCCGTAAACAAAAACTTACGAAAATTTCGCATTTTTATCTTCCGTATTTCAAGTTGTTATTGCGGAAGTTGTTCTTTCGCAAATTCACCTTCCGTAATGCGTTATACGAAAAAAATAAATAATAATTATTCCGTAATAGCTCTTTACGAAAAGAAACTTGCGAAACAAATAATTTCGAAAGAATATTTGCGAAACAGTTCCTTACGGAAGGAGCGTTTCGGAATGTGCGCTTAGGGAATAAACTCGAAAGTATTCATTAAACTGTTATACAAAAAAATATTATTATTTATTATTATATATATATATATACATATATATATATATATATATATATATATATATATATATATATATATATATATATATATATATATATATATATATATCTATATATATATATATCTATATATATATATATCTATATATATATATATATCTATCTATCTATATATATATATATATATATATATATATATATATATATATATATATATATATATATATATATATATATATATATATATATATATATATATATATATATATACACACACACACACACTAACAAAAAAAAGTAGAAATTTCTACCTTAGGGTAGGATATGTGATTTACCTTTAGTAAGGTAGAATTTTCTACCTTTTAGGGTAGAAAATTATATTAAAAACAATTATTTGTCATACAATTTTCTAACTTAAAGGTATAATTTTCTACCTTATAAGGTAAAAAATTATACCTTACTAAGGGTATATCTCATATCCTACCTTAACTAAAAATTTCTACCTTTATTTTTTAGTGTATATATATATATATATATATATATATATATATATATATATATATATATATATAAAGTGATCTTGAAAGATTAAGAAAGTTAGGACGAAGGTCGGGGAGGGAGGGGGGGAGGGGGAAGGAGTTGCTGAAACAGAATATACGGGGGGCCTAACGCAACTCCAATCTAAATAAAAAAAACTGAAATTTGAGTTAGTTTGACGGAAAGGACAATATATATATATATATATATAATATATATATATATATATATATATATATATATATATATATATATATATATATATATATATACAGTGACTATATATATATATATATATATATATATATATATATATATATATATATATATATATATATATATATATATATATATATATATATATATATATATATATATATATATATATATATATATATATATACAGTGACCTAGAAAGGTTAAGAAAGTTACGCAGCTAAAATTTAAATAGAAAAAAACTGAAACTTTAAGTTAGTTTTGAGGGAAAGGACAACGCTTTCTCCGCAACATGTCCCTATACCAGTGTTTACATGCATTAATATTTATCAAGTACCGACTTTGGTTCACTTCCGACATTCGGTTGTTTATTGTCTTTGGCTTTTCAGAAATGGAGGTTTACTATTTATATTCTTATACATAAAAACTTAGTAAAATATTTGGTTCCATTACATTTTATGTCAATTTATCACTAATTTTTAGACTATCTACAGCTCTAAAACTTTCAGCGCTTGTATAATCCTGGTGAGCTTCTATGTTTAAATTTTTTCCCCGGGGCAAAGACTCGGGAAAGGGTTGTATTTTACGTACCCGCTTTTTTGCTGCAAAATCTTGCAACTAAATTTTTACTGCTCTCCAAAATAGCCAGAGCTTTAAAACTTTCAGCGGTTGTATAGTTCCAATAACGTTGGAATGTTGAAAATTGCGGGGGAGGGGAGGATCAAATTTAAAGCGTACGTACTTTATGGAGTAGTTATTTTTTAGGATTGACTACATGACCTATATCTTTTTTTGATTTCAACGACAGCATTGTTTCCCAATCACGCAATTTTATTCGTATAAAACCGTTTCTTTTTTTCCATTAACTTACTGACTCAGGGGCTAATTAACTGCTCTCTCACAACTTCGGGTAAGTAATGAATGTAAAGAAAGGAACAGGAGAAAAACTGCCTTAGTTATATAGTTAGAGTTAAGCTAACGACAAGTTTACATTAAAAATTAGTTCGATAACGACCCTTTTTTTTTAACCGATTTACTATTTGAGGCAAACCTACATGATCCCAAACAAATGACTTTCATGCTCTAAATTTTCTTTTTTCCCTCAAAATGGGAAAGTTTATGTTGTTCAAGTTATGTTCACTATTTAACTCTTGTTCATTGAAAGACATTTTTAGTATATCTTATAAAAGTCTAGGTTTATTTATAAAAATTTACTAACTGAAACATATCAATAATTATTGTAATAATTAGTATTTTAGTTACCTAGCTAATCATACGTATTTGATTCATAAAACGTATTTAAATATTTTTAATATGCCGCGTTTCGTAAGTGTTTTTCCGTAATGAAGTTGTTTCGCAAGTTTCAGTGCGAAAGAGTTTCGTTTCGAAAGAAATTTGGTTTTTTATCATTATTTCAAAAAATAAAACCTTAAAATGTTCAAATGTTGCAATACTGAAAATAAAATTTTATTATAAACATTTTGGTATATAAAAAATTTAATTTTTACAATTATATCAGTTTGGCCAACAAAATTTTGTTATAGACTCCGAAACGTCGTTTAGCGAAATAGCTCATTTCGCAAGTGCGACTTCCGTAAGCCCTATTTTCGTATGTTGCAAAATAGTTTTGTTTCGTAATTCAACTTGCGGAAGACAACATTTCGTAAGAAGCATTTGCGAAATGAACATCGGCGGTTTTTTTTGTTTCGTAAAATTCGGTACGAAAAAAGAAAATTCCTTATTCTCAATATCCTTCCGAAAGAATTTTATTTTTCCGGAGTTGTACGAAACATTCCGGTTAACAACTCTAATATAAACTTATTTGTCAACAAATTACAGACAGTTTTCCATGTTAAATACATAAAATATATATCTAATAAAGAATTTACCCAATATAAAAATATAGCAGACTTACTTAAATCAGTACCAGTTCTACTGTCTAAAAATTTTTATTATTATTAACCCTTCTAATAATAATAAAAACAACAATAAAGGGATCTGAAGTGACTAAAAATCACTTCACCTATTTCTAATCGCTCTAAAAAGTAGTTTTCGGTTCTTTCCAATTGCACTAAAATATAAAACAAAATTTGCGAAGCTAAGTTGCTTAGTTCTTAAAAATCCGAAAACAGAAAAGCAAAAAACCTGGATATTTTTTAATTAAAACTACTATATTTAAACAAATTAAATTAAATAAAGCTTTAGGACTTCCTAGATAAGTTGATGGCAAAACTACAACACGTCCTGGTCTAATGATCATGTCAAAGGTTGTTTACATGTTCATGTAAGGCATCATACTGCTTGGTTCTCTGTTTGTTTAGATTAATTGTCAAACTAAAAGTCTATAATTGTAATACTGAGATAATGTAACACGATTTCTAACCAATGTAGCACGTTCAGTTGTGAACCAATTGATTATGCCAACCAGCATCCCTCGGAAAAAATAGAGAATAAACCATAGGATCTAAGTTGGCAGACATACTTGATATAGTTTTAAGAGGATGACCTCTTGGGTAAATAACAACTTTCCTGGAAGCAGGTGGATCACCATCTTTGCCAACAAATACAACTGCAACTTCATTATGTGAAGGAAGATTATAGCAATGTCTATCTAGTATTTCAAGTAAAGACATTTTTACAACTGAGACTGAGTGACCTTTTATAGCTGCTCTGTGAATTTCTTCATCTTCCACTTCAGCCATGTTGTTAAATGCAGAAGCAAATGGGTTCTCTTGACTAATAATAGTTTGCAATCAAAACATTAAATAATTTAAGCAAAGATCATTACCACGTTGTCACATTCTAAAATTTACTGCTGCAAGTGGATCATAGATGTATAGTTGACAATATGTCGGCAGAACATTTTGATCTGGCCTAAGATTACCTATATGATGAAAAACTTGACCACATATTCTTAAATTTTGGGATCTTTTGTGATTGTGATCTTTCTATACAATTTTTTTTTGCTACTCTAAATAGCACACACAAATAATCTTTATAAAAATGACATACAAAATTGTCATTTAAAATAAATTAATCAATAATCAATTTGGTAAGCCAAATGTCTATCAACTAAAAACATTACAAAAAAACAACAACACACAATAATAGAACACACAATTAGACAATATAACATGTATATAACAGAACTTAAGTAACATAACGTTCATATATAACAGAACATAAGTAATAAGATTACGCAAAATGCTATAAAAAGAAATTATCATATATTTTCAGAATAATTAATAATAAAGGCTAGAAAATACCTAGACCTAAAGCAGTAACTCAATTTGACACTAAACACTACCAAGCCACACCTCTGCAATAAGTACATTGTTGGGTGGCAAGATTGACAAATCTTGTTCTACTTATTTTCCAACTTTGAAAACAATAAAATATAAACATATGTACCAACTATAAACACAATACATATATTCAACATTATATAAACATATTTAAACACGTTTATAAAACAATAATACAACACATACTACCACATACACAAACAATAAAAAAATATTTTAAACTATTATAAAAACACATTCATAAAACAGTTATAAAGCACATATTACCACATAGACATATTTATCAAAAAAAATTTATATGCAAACAATAAACATATATAACTTGAATTGTGCAAGCAAAAACTTTAAAAATGACATGAGAAAATTTAAAAAGATCTAAAGTAAACAATATATATATAGATATATATAGAACCCTTAGATGTTGTCCGAAAGTTTTTTCCATATTTTGTTGACAAAAAGTAAAAATTAAAATGCAAGACCGGAATTTTTTTTTTAATAATGATAGACTGCCTGCCCCAACCAAACCCTCAGTCGATGTAGCAGCACTCCCTTGCGGGTCAGGCTATTTGTCAGTCGATGTAGCAGCACTCCCTTGCGAGTCAGGCTATTTGTCAGTCGATGTAGCAGCACTCCCTTGCGAGTCAGGCTATTTGTCAGTCGATGTAGCAGCACTCCCTTCCGAGTCAGGCTATAAGATAGTCGATGTAGCAACACTCCGCGCATGATTTACAGTAAAAAAAATAAAAATAAAAACATTTTATTAAAAAAAATAAAAATAAAACATTTTATTAAAAAAAATAAAAATAAAAACATTGTTTATATTGTTAAAAACATTCAGAATGTTTTAAAAACATTCAGAATGTTTTAAAAACATTCAGAATGTTTTTAAAAACATTCCGGTCAATTAAATTTGCGTTTTTGTGGTTTTTTTATATAACAATTAATTTGTAATTAAATTAATGGTTTTAACTTTCGTCCAACACGAAAATGTTGGACGAAAGTCAAAAGTAATTAAAAGTGACATATGTGTTGGCGTAAGAATCACTTTTTTCCTTCCGCTCTTCCCAAAGCCAACAAACTATAGATCTATATATATATATATATATATATATATATATATATATATATATATATATATATATATATATATATATATATATGTATATATATATACAAACAATACTCTTTACCACTATATTTTTTTCATTAGAACTGTAATCCTTATAACAAAATTAAACCTTCACATACATGTCAGTGTTGGCTCAAAATTTTAATTTATTTTTCTAAATTTCCTAAAAACGAACAAAAATATTAATAGAATCTCTGAAATTTCAAAGAAATAACCAATTTTTTTTAATGTAAATAGCATTAGTATAACTTTTTTTTTTTCATATAAAATGCATAAAAAAATAATAAGGCCTCATCCATACACCCATTTTCCTTTAAAAAATAAAATATAAAAAGCCTAATAAAAATAAAACTGCTAAAGAAAACAAATAAAGCTAAAAGAAAAGCTAAAACAAACAAAATGCAAACAGTTTTAAAAATTAAAAGGAGTGATCATCTCTACTTTATATCTAATAAAACTGTAATATATAAATTGCTCAACTATTTCCTATACTTACTTCAAATATAATATGAACTAATGATGATTATTTATCTTAATATGACTCTTAACCTAATATTTCTACAATAATAAATAATAAATAAATTCCAAAAGGTAAAAAGTTTTAACTCACTTGACAGATCTTTCTCCCACGACTGCGTGCATTTTGAGAACGCACTTTTTCAAGTTAAGAAAAGCCTTGTAACTAATTAAAACTACTTTAAAAACGAAAGCAAAACGACGTTGAACGTTGACTCTAGCAATTATATTAAGATTAACACAGTTTTACATACAATATTTTATAATTCATTAATCAAATTTCTAAACTCAAAGTTTTCTAATATTAAAGGGATTCAGCTAAAGGTGGATTCTTAAATAGAATATTTTTTATCTTTATAACTGCTTAGTTCTTTTATTTCATACTTTACATCTTTGTTTTTTCTTTTAAAGTTACTCTAGGTTTGTGGTTTCTGGTAATAAGCTCTATTAGCTATGTATATACATGCAGAAACTGTTTGAACTCTATAGAATTCAACCGGTTTTTGCAGATATTGGTATGTGATCTCTGTAAAGCTGTTAGCTTCAGGAGATAAATCACTACCAAATTTATTACAAATTGAAAAAAATGTGATTATAAACTTTCTATTACTTTGTGTCTATAGTTTCTAGATAGAGCACCTCAATAAATCTAAAAAACAATTTATTGGCAAATATAATAAAAAAATTAGAAAAAATCTTTAAGTTTTTCTAATTTTTTCATTAAATTTGCTTTATGGATGTATGGATTATTTCAAAAATAAGCTTTTGATTATATGGATTTAAAAATTTTAAGGTTCATTTATTGTAAAAACAAAAAAAATTTTTTTTTCATAAATAACTTAGTTATAAAAAAAAAAAAACCTAATTTTATAACAAACCAACCTTAAAGCTTTATAAAGTATAATGAAGAAATCTCATCATCATATATTTTAAACAAATAAAAAAAATATTTTTAAATTTCTTTTATTTATGTTGTTTTTTAAGAGATTCCATAGTGGTGTGTAGAAATTATGTACATTTTGCAGTTTTTAGTTTTTTGTATTTTTATAAAACAAAATAAACAGTTTTATAAACTGTTTATTTTGTTTTTGACTTTTAAAGGTTCAAACATAGTTTGCTTTTACCCCAGAAATTCTCACATCAAAGTTGCATTGTTCCATGATAATGCTAACATTTATTCATGTCTTGATAAGAAGCCAACTCTCTCTGATTGTTTTGGAGGAGGCATTTGAGCTTAAAAAGGATCTCACTTCTGCTACAGCATGGAGCTCTCACTGGCTAGTGAACTTTAACTCAGATAAAATTCAATTTTTAAACGTTATTGCAATAATTTGGATTTCCTTACACTTATGAATGCTAATGTAATCAATGAGTCATCTGCCCTTTGTCTTCTAGGATTAACTCTTACTTCCGATCTTTCTAAGAAACCATATATCAAATCAATTGCAAAATTAGCATCTACTAAGATTTTATCTTTTCTATCGTGCTCGCCGCTTCACTATACTCAGGATTTAATTCTTTATATCTATAAATCTCTAATCCATCTTTGTATGAAATACCGTTGTCATATCAGGAGCAGATATTTAAATGATGTCCTTTCTCTTTTAGACAAATGCAAAAACGCATTGTAAGCATAGTTGGACCTGCTCTTGCAGCTAATCTATTTAGTCATAGTATTTTTACATAGTCATGACTTTACTTCTCTTTCGCTTTTCTATAAGTACTATAATGGACGCTGCTCTAAAGAGCTAGCGCATCTTGTGCAATCTACTAAAATTGATTCAGTGTTAAACGTCATTCAATTAAATCTTATCTTTTTACTGTGACTGTTCTTTAGTACTCCAAAAATTCTTATTTGTCTATTTTTTCTAGTAACTTCCAACTCTAATAGTGGTTGCTTGCAGGTTTGTTGGAAGTTAAAATATAAAAAAAAAAAAATAATAATAATAATAATAGTAACAATAGTAATGATGATGATAATAATAACAATGTTGTTGTGAGTTAAGCTCTCAGTGTTCAAACAATTGCGCCGCGTGATGTAACTTTCACGGGTTATTTTACGGGGGAGAAAAAATTTATACGGTTTAAAATTTTACGGGAAGATTTGCGGGAGAAGGTTTAAAAATTTGTAATTTTTAAGTTTATTTAGAAAAATTATTACTTTTAACAATAGTAACATTAACAAAATATGTAAAAATTATTTTTAACACCAATTATGATAACTAATTTTACTTTTAACAAAAGTTATAAGAAATAAATTTGACAATTATCATTTGTAAAAATAAATATTGTGTATAATTATTCAATTTGTTTCACAAAATGACATCTATAACATGGTATGACAATGTATAGTGTTAGATATATTGTTTAAATTTTTAAATCTCCGAGTTAAGTGCAATGCTGTAGTTATCTTTTGATATAGTCTTATGTTGATAAAATTGTACTAATAGCTTTATCTTGGTTCTGTGCTGAATTTAAGTATTGACTTAAATTCAGTTATATTATTTAAATATGTTATATTATTTAAAAAGAGTGTTTATATTATTAAAAATGATTAATTTATAAATTAAGAAATGAAAAGTCTACGCACCTCCATAAATATTCTGATTAGATGGTACAGGTGCTCAAACAAAGTTAAAGTTAATTTCTTCAATCACATTGCATTTGTTTATATGACACTGTTTTGTGGAATAATTTTAGGATTTAAAGCAATATCTTATCTTTTTGGTTTTAAAAAGTATAGCAGTGTCACAATTTTTAGAACTATGGTTGCCAACTTATAATACAATTTTATTTAACTTTAGGTTTAGTTTGAAGAATCAGAGTGTTGTTTGTGTCAAAACTAATGATGCTACATAAAGGATTAATTAAGTTTTAAGATGTCTATTGAAATAGTTTTTCAACAATATATCTGTGTGTGAGTCAGTGACGGATCCAGGAGTTTTTGGTGATGAGGGGGTGTTAAAAATTTTTTTTGTATTATGTACCATATTTGCGTCTCCTAAAAAAAAAAAGGGTTCAATTTCTGAGTTATTTTAGAACTTTCAGATTCTGGTGTAGGTGGGGGGATGCATACCCCCATCTTCCCCTGAATTCATCACTGGTGTGTGTGTGCAAGCTCTTCATTTTTACATAAGGTTTAATAGCTTTTTTATATATTTTACGAAAAGGTTTTATATATTTATAGTTTATAGTAGGATTAAAGCCAGAAAAAAATTAAAAGTTTTTTAAGTAATAGTTAAAAAAATTCTTTATCTCATAGAGTCTAAAATGTAAAAAAAATAAATAATAAGCAACAAGGGAATAGAATTAAAAATTTGATAAAAATGTTTTTAATCTAAAATGTGTTTTCCCCCGCCAAAACTTTAAGTTAATATATGTACACTTTGATATGCCTATGACTATATCAGTTTTTACTCTCTCTCTCTCTCTCTCTCTCTCTCTCTCTCTCTCTCTCTCTCTCTCTCTCTCTCTCTCTCTCTCTCTCTCTCTTTCTCTCTCTCTCTCTCTCTCTGTATATATATATATATATATATACATATATATATATATATATATATATATATATATATATATATATATATATATATATATATATATATATATATATATATATATATATACATATATATATATATTCAAATATTTTTGTCCACTTAGCGTTGCAAATAACATAATGAATAAATGAATAATGTAATTCTGTAATTCCAAAATAGCTATCTGTGGGATTCAGGCAAGTACTATATCAAACATTAATTCTTAGTCAATGTATGTACTGAAGCCCCTGCAGATGCCTATTTCAATATGATTTCATCAATAACGTTTTTTCCAAGATTAATTATGCAAAGGTATTTGTATATATATATTTGTTATAATTTTTAGAAAATGTTTCTACTTTTTCGAAAAGTAAAATCAATCCCTTATTTTTATACTACAAAATTGGCACATGTTAACTTAACTTCTACCTCTCAAGCTCCACAGACAGGAATAATGATGCTAAATATGGGTGGTCCGTCTACACTTGATGAAGTTGGATCATTTCTGAGTAGATTGTTTCATGATAAAGATCTTATTCCTTTACCTGCTCAAAAGCAACTTGCTCCTTTAATTGCTGCTAGAAGAACACCTAAAATTGTTGAACAATATCGTAAAATAGGAGGAGGCTCACCAATTAGAAAATGGACTGAAATACAGGGACAAGCCCTTATAAAATTATTAGATAAAATGTCTCCAGAAACTGCTCCGCATAAATTTTATATTGGATTTAGGTATGCAGACCCATTAACTGAATATAGTTTAAGTGAAATGGAAAGAGATGGAATAAAGCGAGCTATTGCATTTACACAATATCCACAATACTCTTGCTCAACAACAGGAAGTAGTTTAAATGCAATTTATCGTTATTATAATAAACTTAATGTTCCATCAAGTATTGAGTGGAGTGTTATAGATAGATGGCCTACTCATTATGGTTTAATCCAAGCATTTGCACAAACTATTGTTCAAGAATTAGAAAAGTTTCCTTCAAATGTTAAGGATGATGTTGTTATTTTATTTTCAGCTCACTCACTGCCAATGAGTGTTGTTAATCGAGGAGATCCTTACCCTCAAGAGGTAAGTGCAACAGTACAATCTGTTATGGAAATGTTGAAATTTCGAAATCAGTACAGGCTATGTTGGCAGTCAAAAGTTGGTCCATTACCCTGGTTAGGTCCACAGACAGAAGACTCCATAAAAGGCTTGGTAAAGAACGGAAGAAAAAATATATTGTTAGTACCCATAGCATTTACATCTGATCATATTGAAACTTTGCATGAGTTAGATCTTGAATATGCTGATGAGCTTGCTAAAGAAATAGGTGTTGAAAATATCAGAAGATCTGCAGCAATGAATGACAACAGTATTTTTGTTCAAGCTTTAGCAGATTTAGTTCGTAAACATATATATTCTGGAGAAACTTGTTCTAAACAGCTGTTGCTAAAATGTCCAATGTGTGTTAATGTAGCTTGTGGTCCTATGAGAGACTTTTTTGCAAGTCGTGGTTTAAAAAAATGATTTACAACTTTTAAAATTAACTTTTTTAACTTTTTGTTTAGTGTGGTTTAGTTTTTAAATTTAAAACAAAAGTTTTTATTGTTGAGTATTTATATTTAGGGATTATTTATATTTTTGTATGTTTTTGTTTTTTGAAGAAAAAATATTATTTAAGGAGGAAGTACGTCTAAAATACAAAAACTCATATTCAGACGTCGAAATTGATTTTGTAATATGTAATTTGTCTAAATTTCAGAATTAAAAATAATTAAAATAGTGGTATTGCTATCATAGCAATGCTATGGTAACCAAGAAATTATAAAAAAATACCAAAAAAAAAGTTCATACCCATTTACCTTATTCAAAGGGTCGTATTTATTATAATCATCTCATTGCATTTTCTTGCAACTAATACTTCAAACTGCGATCTGAACTATTATTAAGATATATCTTTCAATACTTTTAACAATCCTCATTGAATTTTTTTCTATTTTCTTGGACGACTCATGATTTTCCAAAATCCAATAATCCAAAAAAAATAAAGTTGTTTTTAAATTCGATTGTAGCCATACTTTGTTTCTATATTTCATTGAGGCATTTTTTTATATTTGTCTGGTGATGCAAAGATTTACATAACTAAGACTCTTCACCTGGTTTAAATATTGATTTGTCTGTTGCTTTATCTTTCTAAAATTACCTGTTTTTAGTTGTATGGTGAGTGTGCAGTTATTTTGATGTTTTTAGTTGTATGGTGAGTGTGCAGTTATTTTCTTTTAATGAAGCAGCATAAAAAAGTATAACATGAATTAATTTCTTCATGTTTTGTAGTATGTTTTTATTACTGCAATTTTATAATAATTCTTAAGTTTGTCAATAGTTTTGAAGCTTTTCAATAAGTCTCTTAATTAACTTTCCACACCCACAGTTGTTTTTTACGTTTTCTTTAAGTGTTTAGACCTGTTTCAACTCATTTTTGAATGTGTCTTGCACATTATAATTTTTTAACCTCAATACCAATAAAATAAACTTCATGGCATGGGTTTTACTGTCACCATCTTTATAAAATTCAAAGTAGTGTAATCTATGTTCTTTGACTAACTATTAAGTATATGCCTGGTTCCAGACACTTCCATGCTTTCTGCAGAGCTAATACAAACTATTATATTTGTG
This sequence comes from Hydra vulgaris, assembly GCF_038396675.1. Taxonomy (NCBI): domain Eukaryota; kingdom Metazoa; phylum Cnidaria; class Hydrozoa; order Anthoathecata; family Hydridae; genus Hydra; species Hydra vulgaris. The sequence continues at coordinate 24,728,973 of NC_088931.1, forward strand.
CCAGTTTTTTAGCTCTCTGGATTCTTATATTTTAGATTTTCACATAGTTAACATTGCTTACAAAGTCTACTCATCGTTTCAATGTTGAAAACTTTTCCATTGACATTGTTGTCACAACTTCATTTAATAAACTGTATCCTTGGCGTTGCCAAGTTGAAATTCTCAAAAAATCAACAATGTTATTGCTATTACCTTTTATTTCTTTTGCTGCCAAAAATGTTTCTCTTTAGCAACTGTAGCCGCCAATTTTACTTTGTTGTAACTTTATACTGATAGGACATGGGAGGTTCATTATTGCAAAAACCTTTTATGTTCTGAATACTGCTGCCCAATTGATCTCCATGCTATTCAAAATGCAAAGAGTAATATCAGTGCAATTACAAATATTTGATGTATAGAACTCATTTTCACAGTTTGTGCTCAACATTAAATTTAAAGCATATTCTTTTTTTTTTCCTTTTTTTTTTCCTTTTTTTTGATAATGTTTTCTTTAACCAAGTAAACCTTTGCATCATAGAGCTATAAAAAAATACGCAATGGATCAAGAAAATTTGATTTAACCAAAGTAGATTATTTAAATATAAACAAAATAAAATCTGCTTTATAAGTTAGTTTGTAAAGTTTGGTGAGCCTTGGACAAAATCAAAAAGGCAAGAATTCTATTGTTGCTATATTGGTTGTTAGGGTCAAATGATTATAATTCAAAAAAATGAATTTGTTCCACTCTCTTAATATTTATTACAAAATCTCTGAATCCCATTTTGCTCTTCAAAAATTTTCACTTTTCAAACAAAATTTTTTTAAATTAATTTTTTGATAATTTTATGAGGTGCTTCCCTTAATGAGTATTAAATATGGATTATATGGGGTACTTCCTTAAATAACTATTAAATATGGATTTGAAATATACTTTATATTACAGATGCATTTATGATTGTTTTACCTCTGTAGACTACTGTGTTGCTGTATTACTATATTTACTTGCTACATAACATCATCATATATAATTAGTATATTTTTTAACTATAAATTTATTCATAATTTAATAATATATTAAATCTATGAAACAAAAATTTTTTTGTGAATTTGATTTTAATTTGTTTTTTCTTGCTTATTGTTTGTTTGTTGAATATGATTAAAGTTTCTGGTATATTATAAAAAGTTAGTGTTTGTTTTATTGTTTTATTTTTTTTAATTACCAATGGATGTGAAGTCATCTCTGTTGTCATGGATGTGAATCTCTGTTGTAATGGATGTGAAGTCATCTCTGTTCAAGTTGTTTACTTTTAATATTGTAAAATAAATCATTAATACTTAAGTTAGTATGACTCTTAAGATTTATATAAATGTTTTAAAATACAATTCAATACGTTGATTAAAGTTTACATTATTTAAAGCTTTGTTGTATTATGTTGTATTGAACAACATTTTTTTATGTAATATGGTCATAAGTCATTGGTGTGCGTGTTTTTGTTTTGTTTTTATTTTTAATATTGTAAATATTTTTAGTCCAGGTTGTTGACATTCATTTAAAAAGTATCTTGCAGCATAAATTATAAATATATAACATTAGTTGTATTGATAATTTTACAATATTGACTTGTGATTTTTCTGGTTAAATAATCTGCATCACTTATAGATATTTAAACTTAAAAAAACACCACAGAAATTAATCAAAGATGCGTGTATCACTGTTTATCAATAAAGTTTCCATAGTAACAAAAGTTTATATATATTCAATATAGTTGATAAAACTTTTTCTAAAATAGTGCTAATGGCAGAGCTAAATAAAATCGAAAAGGATAAAGATTCATTTACTGTTAATGATTTAGTATTGTGTTATGAGCCAGATCCTCATAAAGCAAGAGTTTTATATGAAGCCAAGGTAAATTGTTTTTGTTTCTTGTTTTAAAAAAAGTTATTGAATGAAACTTCAACAAGTGTTTAGGAAAGGTTTGTAGAAACTAAAGGTAAAATAATGATAAATTTATTTTTTAATTTTTACTCAACTATTTTAAATGTATTTTAAATTACATTTATAAAATGTATATAGATCCATAGTTTTTAAAATTTTTTTTTGAACCAAAGTGTAAATGGTGAAAAATTTGGTATCAAAAATTTATAAAGATTTATAAAAAAAAAAAGTTGAAGTGTCTATTAAAATCAAAAACTTTAAAATTCAAAATGTATCAAAAACAATTTATTATCATAAGTAATTCAAAAAAAAAGGCAGTTTTGATCCAAACTTGAAGAACTAATTATTAAAAAATATTTATTTAAAACAATAGTAAAATTCAGTATATTTTTTTTTACTTAAGCTGAGATTTAATTTTTGTTCATAGCAGATTTTAGTCACCATCATCTTCAATAGTTTTTCATAAGATTTCAAATTTATCTTGGCACATTTTATAATTTAAAGTAATTATTTGTAATTGACCAATATGCTTAATTGGCCACTTCAGCTCTGAGAAACTTCACTAAGTGTATCAATTAAGATAATTGCATTAGTTTATGCTAAAATGGTATTTGTCAAAAAATAATATTTGATATTTGATAAAATTAATTATTTCATATGTATATATGATTAGAGATGTGTCAGAACCAGTTTTTGCTGAGTCCTTGATCCTGGGTACTGGGAAGAAAATACTGAAAATGAGTCCAAGTACACCATTATAAAAAGTTGGAATAAAAGCTTGTGAACTCTAAAGCGTTGTATTGTTTTCACAAAATAACGCTGATTAATTTGCATTAATTAAATTTGCCTAAATTTATTTTAAATATTTACACGCGAGGTCACAAATTCAAATTACACAAACTAAAATGTAAACTTGTCCGTAAATCCAAAAATATCAAGAACTTTAAAATTAAAATTAGCTCTATCAACTTCAAAAAATTCTCTTCTTAAAAAGTTTGCTCACATAATAAAAGGCAAATATCCATAAAAATCAGTTTCCTTCTTGCAATAAATTCTAGTTATTTTGCAAAATATATATTTTTAAATATTTTAAGTGAGACACATCAATTTTGAGTAAAAAGGGCTTTGTGATTATTGACTCTATAACACTCTTAGACTTATATCAAGAAGTTTATTGGTTGAAATTGAAACTAAGAGTAATCCTGGTGATAATGTTTTGACACAATTTAAAGTACCACTTAAATAAATAGTTACAGCACTTTAGGCTAATGATGATTAAAAGTTTCTTTTAAGATACCTGGTGCTGGGTACTGCAACAAAATGGCTGATTCCGGGTACCAGGGAAAACAGCCAAATTACTGGGTCTGAACTGGGTACCTGGCATGTCACTATATATGACATGTCTTGTGTAAAATAACTAATTTTATTTTAATACTATGTTGATATATAATTTAGTGTTAAAATTAGGATGTGAAGTCCTATCGATTTTTAGGGGCTCAGAAACTCCTTGGACTCCGGGCTCTGAGTTTTTTTTTTTTTTTATTGAACTAATTAACCAGAGTTTTTAGAGGTGAAATTGTCCCTGAAACCCTGAGTAAACTACATGAAGTTTCAATTATGATGTAAAATATTATAATTTGTTATTGATTTCATTTCTTTGCTCAAAAAATAACTTTCTTTTAGGAAAAATTTCTTTTAGGTTGAAGATATTTCTACTAATATACTTTGGATATCCTATCATAAGCAAGGTTTTTGAGTCTTTAATTAACAAACACAAATTTCTCATCTTGAATCTAATAACTTACTTTCTGACCATTAATATGGATTTCGATCTTCTTGTTCTACAGCTGATTTGCTAATAGTAACAACTGATAAGTTTTATCGTGCATTAGATAAAGGTGGAGAGGTAAAGGCCATCGCTCTTGACATTTCAAAAGCTTTTGATAAAGTTTGGCATGCTGGTCTACTCCATAAGCTTTCTTCTTATGGTGTATCCGGCAACATCTTTAAGATTATTGAATCCTTCCTTTCCAATTGTAGTATAAAAGTTTTCCTCGATGGACAGCACTCTACTTCTTATTCTGTAACTTCAGGGGTTCCTCAAGGTTCTATCCTTGGCCCTATACTCTTTTTAATTTACATTAACGATCTTCCAGATATTCTCACCTCTAAGGTGGCATTGTTTGCTGATGATACTACCCTTTATTTTTGTCCTGATAAGAAACCAACACCCTCTGATTGCTTGGAGGGGGCATTTGAGCTTGAAAAGGATCTCACTTCTGCTACAGCATGGGGCTCACAGTGGCTGGTGAATTTTAATTCAGATAAAACTCAATTTTTTTCAGCCAATCGTCATTGCAATAATTTAGATCTTCCTATATTTATAAACGGTGATGTACTCAATGAGTCATCTACTCTTCATCTTCTAGGATTAACTCTTACTTCCAATCTTTCTTGGAAACCATATATCAAATCAGTTGCAAAATTAGCATCTGCTAAGGTTGCATCTCTTTATCGAGCTAGTCACTTTCTTATTTCGGATTCTATTCTCTATCTCTATAAATCTCAAATCTGGCCTTGTATGGAATATTGTTGCCATATCTGGGGCGGTTCTTCCAATGATGCCCTTTCTCTTTTAGACAAGGTGCAAAAACGCATTGTAAACATAGTTGGACCTGCTCTTGCAGCCAACCTCCAACCATTGTCACATCGTCGTAATGTTGCTTCTCTTTCTCTTTTCTACAAATACTATAATGGGCACTGCTCTAAAGAGCTTGCGTCTCTTGTGCCATCTACTAAAATGTATTCTCGTGTTACTCGTCAATCAATTAAGTGTCATCCTTTTTCTGTGAATGTTCCTAAGTGCTCCAAAAACGCTTATTTATCTAGTTTTTTCCTCGAACATCAGCTCTTTGGAATTCGCTTCCTTCATCATGCTTTCCTGATTCATATAATTTGCAATCCTTTAAGTCATCCGTCAATCGTTATCTTGCTCTATAATCTTCATCTTTTTTCTTTCAGTAACTTCCAACTTTAATTAGTGGCTGCCTGCAGCCTTGTTGGAAGCAAAGATTTAAAAAAAAAAAAAAAAAAAAAACAGATTTATTAATTGCAAGTTTACACGCAATGGCAGTGCAATGTTAGAGCACTTGCCTTGTAAGCAATAAGTACCAAGTTCAATTACCTGCTTAATTTGTCTCTCTGCAAATCAGCCTTCTCTGATTTTACACCCTTTCCAAAATTACTTAATTAATTAAATAATTATTTAAATAAATAAATCTTATAGTTAGTTGAACCCACAAAAAATAGTTTTTAAAGTTGTTATTATAATTACTTATAAATTAAACGCATATTTAAACCAAAATGCCTTAAGGTCTTTTTTAAAATATAAATGATAAATTATAACAACTTAAAAAACTTTTTTGTTTTATTATAATTTATCATTTATATTAAATAATGATATTTTATTAAATTTATAATAAATATTTAATATTACAAGTTTTATTTTAAAGACGTGCTCAGACATAACTACTATATTCTGAAAACTATCTAGAAGCGGATCACGGTTGTGGAACTTACTTCTTAAAAATGATTTTAAAATGTTTAACTCGATGCAACATTTTAAATGCATAAAAAAAAATTTCAATATGGCAATGTATGCCATAAATACCCCGCACATTTTTGAATAATTTATAAACCCAAAGGGCTTGTCATAATCTACATAATTCAATACAATTATATTTTTACTGGTTTAAAGGCTAAAGAATTTTAAATTATTAAACTTATATAAGTTAATAACAGGAAATGCTTATATGCTGATATAAAATTTTAAAAATCTGGGATTCCCAAAGTACTAACAATTTTTATGATGGGTGGGACTCTGGACTCTAACTTTGCATCCCTGGTTGAAATGAAACTAAAAAGAATTGAAGTGAAAAGTTTTTGTACTGTAATACATGTAATAATTAGTATAGACGTATCGTGTTGTATAAATATTTTACTTGTTTAGCAAATGTTGCTCCATAACTGAACATATTTATATTATATTTCATAACTGTACATATTTATATTATAGCCTTATTTTGTTTTTTAAATCAGTTTTTTAATTATTATTTTTAATTCTAGTTATTGTTCTTAAAATTTGTAATTTTAAAAAAAATTTCAAAGTGTATTTATATTGTTAATATAGATTATTGACATTGATCAAACAAAAGATGACCAAGGAAAACTTGTTTCAGAGTTTTATGTTCATTTTCAGGGATGGAATAAAAGGTTTCTTTTATTAGAAATTTTTTAATTGTATTTTAGCTCTAATTGATAAAAAAAATCATTCTTTAAAAATAAATAAGAAAATATATATCTGTAATATTATATTCAAAACATTTAGCATAAGTTGGTTTTTAAATACTATGAACTTAAAAGTGTCATAGTTTTGATTGTAGTATCTTTATTTTTTATCGTAATAATAATTTTTTTTTCTTTTTTTTCTCTGCTTTTAGGCGTTGCAAAGATATCAAGTTTAAAAAAAAATGTTTTTTAAAAAAATTTTACTTAATCTGAAATGAGTTGGCAGAATGAGCAAAGATTTAATAACATTAAATAATTTTTTTTTTTCTTTTATGTATTGAAAAAACAATTAGCATAAACATGTTTATTTATTGAAAAATTTACAGAAAAAATTTTCTTTTAATGATTCAATATTAGATGTTTTCTTGGATTTAATCTCATGTTCTCTGATTAGTTCATAAAATCCGATGTCTCTCTGATTTGATCAGAATATACTTGATTTGAGATTTTATTTAAACAATGTTGTCTGTTTAACTGTTTAATTGCGTCATGGGAGCCTGTGAGCTAGAGTTGTTAGTCATTGAGTTGGTTTGATAAATTTCTTAGTTTAATAACCAGGCTTAATTATAGCTTATAAACTAAAGTAAGGTTTTTTAAATCAAAATAAAAAAAAATATTTAGATTTTTATTATTAGTGCTGGTAACCTTGTAACTCTTTTTCTAATTTTTATATATATATATATATATATATATATATATATATATATATATATATATATATATATATATATATATATATCAGGCCTTGTTAAGAAGCGTTACGCAGCTCGCATTTTGCAAAAGGCGATTTGCCTACAAGTTCAGCAGTTTTGCGCTACGCAAAAACTTATCTATAAAAATCTTTTAGAATATTTATATTATCTTTTGATTATCCTTAACGTGATGTTTATTCAGAAGAAATAAAGTCGTAAGTAAAAGCATTTAATCGCAATTGTAAACTAATAGATTTTTTTGTTATTAAAAATTAGTTAAAAAAATAAAGTGTTTTAAGTTTTATCTTAAGGAATTAAATATATAAATTCCTTTTAAATATAAAAATTATTTTTAGTCATAATAGTTTAAAAAAGGCACGATTTATTTTGATGTAAATATTTTATTAATAAGATATTTTGTTTATTGTTAATTCAATAACGTAAAGTTTTAATGACGTTCATTTAATTTATGAAAATAAATTATGATCACGAATATGTTATCGGTAACTGATAAATAACAAAAAAAAACTATTGTTTAAAAACATTATTAAAAAGAGTTCACAAATTAAATAAGAACAAATTTATTAACAGTTAATAAAATAACCAAAAACCAAATGGAAAATCATAAGCAAATAAACAAATAGTCACAAAGCGTCTAATAAGCAAATAAACAAATAGTCACAAAGCGTCTAATAAGCAAATAAACAAATAGTCATAAGCGTCACTAGCGTCTACAAAGACGCTAGTGACGCAATATAACTTCTAACGATGCAAAATATATTTGCTGAGTTGAGTTACTTAAAAATGCGTTACGCGTTTTCGCTACGCAGCGAAATCTCGTAACAAGGCCTGATATATATATATATATATATATATATATATATATATATATATATATATATATATATATACAACCCGTAGATGTTGTCCGAAAATTTTTCCATATTTTGTTGACAAAAAGTAAAAATTAAAATGCAAGACCGGAATTATTTTTTTTTATTAATTGAGAGACTGCCTGCCCCAACCAAACCCTCAGTCGATGTAGCAACACTCCCTTGCGGGTCAGGCTAAAAGATAGTAGATGTAGCAGCACTCCCTTGCAGGTCAGGCTATTTGTCAGTCGATGTAGCAGCACTCCCTTGCGAGTCAGGCTATTTGTCAGTCGATGTAGCAGCACTCCCTTGCGAGTCAGGCTATAAGATAGTCGATGTAGCAACACTTCGCGCATGATTTACAGTAAAAAAAAATAAAAATAAAAACATTTTATTAAAAAAATTTAAAATAAAAACATTTTATTAAAAAAAATAAAAATAAAAACATTGTTTATATTGTTGAAAACATTCAGAATGTTTTTAAAACATTCTGGTCAATTAAATTTGCGTTTTTGTGGTTTTTTTAAAAAACGATTTATTTGTAATTAAATTAATGGTTTTTACTTTCGTCCAACACGCAAATGTTGGACGAAAGTAATTAAAAGTGACGTATGTGTTGACGTAAGAATCACTTTTTTCCTTCCGCTCTTCCCAAAGACAACAAACTATAGATCTATATATCTATCTATCTATATATATATATATATATATATATATATATATATATATATATATATATATATATATATATATATATATATATATATATATATTGCAACTTTTTTTTTAATGAGTTGAGTTTAATTAAATTGAATTTTTAAAGTTTAAATTTTTTTTAAATTGTTTGTGTGATAATGTCAATTATATGTATGATGATGTATTCATAATGCCAATAGTTGGGACAGATGGGTTCTAGAGGATCAAATTTTGACAATCAATGAGAACAGTCGTGAGTTACAAAGTCAGCTCTTCAAGAAAGCAGTGCAGTTAGTTTGTTTTTAAGTATAATCTTTTAATATATTTTATTCAAACTAATATCAAATATGTTTTCAATTTTTTCAAAATATTTTACAAGTTATTATATTATTTTATAATTTTATGCTGCAGCTGTTGGATACACCAGCATGTGTGAATTCCACACTTTGACAGCTTTTTTATGTTTTAATTAAAGTTTTCTTTAATACATTTTAATTTGTTCAGATCATTGTTTTTGAATTTGTGATCTCTGGTATTTAAGTTTTTAAACAACGATAAGCTCAACTTTAATCGTTCCTTTAAATATTTTAAACACTTGTATCATATCTCCTCTTAGTCTGCTCTTCTTCAGAGTTGTTAAATTAGATTAAGGAAAACAGTTTTCATATGTAAAGTTTTTTAGATTAGGAGGTATTTTAGTTTGTTTTTGTTCGTCTTTGCTCTTTTTCTAGAATATTTATATTTCATTTAATATTTGAAGACCAAACTGGTGCAGCAAATTCAATATGCGGTTGCATAAATACTTCATATAGTAGCTTAAAAATGTATTTGTTGTGATGTGCAAAAGTTTTTTTTTATTTAACCCAAAATTAAATTTGCTTTTGATGAGGATGTTATCTGTTGTTTCTACATTGAACATTCTCTACTTTTTTTGAATTTTAAACTGTTGATAAGATTTTTTTATCATCAGCATAAACTTTTATTATATTCTGAAGGGAGTCAGGCAAATCATTAATAAATATCAAAATTAATAATGGTCCAAGCACAGAATCTTGAGGTTCACCACTCAAAACTTTTTTCCATGTAGAAACAACATCACCTATTTTGACTCTTTGTTGTCTATTACTTATAAACCCTTTAATCCACTCTAAAAGTTTTTCACATACATCATTCGCCTTAATTTTTAAAGTTAATTGTCTATCAGGTACAGTGTCAAATGCTTTAGCAAAATCTATTTAAAATATTCAGCTGTTTGATCATAAAGTAATATGATTATTCATACACACACATACACACACACATGCACACACACTTGCACTCACACACATACACATTATTCAAATATATAATTAAAATGTTTTACTACTTGTTTTACTTTACCTGATGATCAAATTTTTGATCGTTACCAAACAGAACATGGTATTAAGCTGCTTCATTCATTTGACCAGATTTTCAAATTTGGGTATTAAGTTTGTTAGGTTAATTTACTCCTGGAACAACGAACAAAGTTTATTGATTGATTTTATTTACTGAATACTGTGTCGTTGATATTATGCTGCTTCCTTCATTTGACCAGATTTTCAAATTTGGGTACTAAGTTTGTTAGGTTTGTTTTAATTTACTAGTTAATTTATTTAAAAAAGAGTAAAAATATAAATAATAAAAGTAGTTTAAATTTTATATTTAATTTCTAATTTATATTAAATATCTAATTTATATTAAATATCTAATTTGTATTAAATAATAAATAATAAATACTTTAATAAAAATGTTGTAACTATTTTTGTTTTACATTTTTTTTGTTTGTTTTTTTTTTCTATATTTTTAAACCCATTTAAAAAAATACATTTTTGTATGTTTTTTATTCATTATTTTCTAGCCAAATTAAATAATATATTTAATTTTGTTTTGTAATACCATATTAAATAGAAAACAAGTTCTCCTAGTAGCCTACAGTTAAAACTTACATTGTTTACTCAATCAGAGTGGTTTTGGTAGTTTGTTTTTTCTGAAGTTTTGTTTGACAGCCATTCATAGCTTTTCAATTTGGTTCATATTAGATAAATTACCTGTCCGCGAAAGAATGAAAATATTTTTGTTTTGTATTGAAATGTTATATTGAAATATACAATCTCTAATTAGAAAGTATTTTGAAATGTTGTGTTACAATATTTGATTCAGAAGATTTATGTATTTGTGTTGGATCATTTTGCCTTCTACAATATGAAGCTTCTCAACATCATTTACCTTCATCATGTACCACACCTTTATTAATAATCTTGACTAGGGGTTGCTTCGAGAATGCTTCTCAACAACAGCTTTTTTCTAAGTTACCAACAAAATCTGACTGGATGAGATGATGCCTAGGGGGCATCCATAAAGTAAGTACGCAGTAAAATCACTGATTTAGGACCCCTCCCCCTTTTAGGCACTTGTATACATTTTCAACGCTTTCCTGTCCTCCCCTCTACAGATCTATGCATTTTTTATAACAGTATCAACCCCTTTTTCTTAACCCATGAATTTTTTAAAACATTAAAAAAATATTTACTGAGTTCAACATTAATTTTTTAAATTCTTAAAATTGGATTCTTTTGTTAAAAAAAAAAGAAATCAAGTTTTAGGAGAGAAACCGTGTACTTACTTGCTGTCTTTAATACAGATTAAAGACAGCATTATACTCCTTTATGTGCAAGAACACATAAAAGAGTACAATGCACATAAAAGAGTATAATGCCCTGCACATCAAGGACTATACATATGTCAAAAATGAGATAAAATAAGAAGCAAATAAGCATTATGTGACTATGAGTCATGACGAATCAAAATGAGCTATGTGAGTATTATATGACTATGAATCAAAACTAGCTAACAACAAGCACCATCCAAAACAACTCTTTGCATATATTAACAATAAAAAAATGGATACTGAGCAATCAAATATCGAAACCTCAAATTCAAATCAAATGAGGAGAAATATAGTAACAATAGCAAACATTCTTAACAACCAGTTTCAATCAGTTTTTTAAAAAGAACCATTGATTCAGATAATAAAATCTTTTGTATTTTTAAACCAACGGCTTTAATTTTGAATATAACAATGGACATTGTTTTTTAAGCATGTGCCACATCTATGTCTGCTCCACTAACTTTGATTTTCCCACTTTCAATAAAATCTGATGAAGCTCTATCATCTTTGGCTCGCTTCTGTTTCATGGAAATTAATGGAAAAAATAGTTAGACATAATTAAGTCATAATTGATCATTTGGTAAATAATAAATTGCTTTCCAAAATTCAACAAGATTTTTCCAAAAAAAGACTTGCATCATAAATTTTTTTGAAGTAATGCACTTTTTGATAGCAAATTAAAGAAGAAACCAGGCGATTTAATTTTTCTTGACTTGGCAAAAGTATTCGATAAATTTTCATATTAGATATTATATTAGATTGCTGCAAAAGCTTGAAATATATAATGTAAATGGCAATCTTTTAAATTGGATCAAAGTCTTTTTGACAATCAGCAAGCAGCATACTTAGAGATTTATTTTCTGACTTAATTGACATAATTTTAGATATATTTGATGTAACCAGTGGTGTTCTGCAAGGCTCTGTTTTGTTGGGGCAGATGCTCTTTGTTATATTTGTTAATAACATGCTAATTCATGTCAAACTGCAAAATGTAGCAGAAGACACAAAGCTCATAAAAGTTGTCAAAACCGATGAAGACAGTGTAAGTTTATAATCCAATCTGATTGAGATTGTGAAATGGATTCAAACCTGGCTAATGAAGTTAAATGTTAACTCTAGAACAATAAAATTTGATTGGATGTTAACTCTAGAACAATAAAATTTGATTACTTTATGGGTGAAACCAAGAACGGTAGCGCAACCAACAGAGTAGTTTTAAAAGTCACAAATTTTTTTTTAACTCTCCTCCCCAAGGCAGAGAAGGCTTCTACAGTCGAGGAGGCTACTTTAGTTGTGATTACAACCCTCTCTCAACTCTATAACTTCGAAACACGAACTTTGATAAACAAGGCTGCTGCCAGGTAGAAACTGAAAAAGTTGACAAATTCCAAATGAGATCTTGGAATTCTAATCTCTGAGAATCTTAAATATGTTCATCAGTGCAACATAACAGCCAACAAAACAAATAACATGTTCTACATTCTTAAACATGCATTTGAATCAAGAGAGACACTGACATTTGAAATAAACTTTATTTTGCATTTATTAGACCACATCTGGAGTTTCCATACCAGCTTGGAAACTTTACCTTGTTGGTGACATAAAAAAACTGAAAAAGTATTACGAAGGGTCCTCAGTCTTTAAAAAATTAAGACTACAAAACTTGAAGCAAAATCATGAAATTAATTTAAATTGTTTAAATCATTTAAATTTAATTGACTGGCAGGTATGGCCTTGCAGCATAGCACCCAGAACTAAACATCAAACTCTATTTCATCACAAGGTTGTCAAGAACTGTGAAGTCAGACATAAATATTTCAACAACCGTGTAGTCAATGAATGAAATATTTTACCAGATAATATTTTTGAGGCAACATCAGTTGACAAATTTAAACAACTACAGTTTGTTTTACTAGAGCTGCACAAAAGTGGCTGACATACAAGTTTAAAAATGGCTGACATATAAGTTGGGTATAGATGCAAATACTCAGCTGATTATGGGTTTAACAAGGCTGTGGCTTTGCATATCTAAATTAACTAACTTAATGATAAACCATTTGTTTTATTTAATAGTTTAGTAAATTTTTAATGCCTCTATTGTCTAGTTAATAAAAAATTGTCTTATATATTATTTATTATCATGTATGTGCGTGTGTGCTCACATGCTGACACACACACATACATGCACGCACACACATACATGCACGCACGCACATACACACACTCACACACACACACACACGCACTCACACATGCACACTATATTAATTTATTTTTTCAAAAAATGATATTAAAATCAAGAATAAATTTAGCTTTTTAAAAGTTTTGAACTTTTTAATTTTAAAAATCAAGAAAAAATTTAAAATATAGACTAAATTTTCAATTTCAAGGCTTAGAAAACGCAAACCTAAGAAAAGTGAAGATGATAAAAGCAGTGAAGACGAAGAAAAAGTGAAAAAAGAAGTGATTAATTTTTTAATACATGCATAATTTTTGCATAAATTTTGAATTGAGAGAGAAAATTTTTAGTCAATTAATTAATGTTAGTTACTTTGATAATTGTTTGTCATATTGATTTGTCATCAATGATATTGCTAGGAAAAATTGTTTGATATTCCGCTTGTATCGCTTGATATTCCAAAAGTTCTTGCAACTCACCTAGAAGATGATTGTTATCGTATTCAACGGAAAAAAAAGGTTTCTTTATTTTTATTATAGTAAAACTTTACTTTAAACTTTTAAACTGATTCTTTTTGTATTTATAATTGTTTTGTAGTTCTTATAGTTATAATTGTAAAGTAAAAACTTTAGCTTAGAGCTTTCAACTTCTTTTATTATATTTATAATTTTTGCACTTGTGATTTGTTCTTTTGCTTGTCTCAACTACAAACTGTGTTTGTAGCTTGTGATTTTGCCTCGAAAGCCCTGTGTTACACAGATATTAAATGATTATTTAAAACAATGTATGGAGAATCCAAAAACATATGATGGAAGATATTTAAGGTAAATCTTTTTTATTATTTTTTAGAAGTTTTGTTTAATAAAGTTTTATTATTTAAAAACTTTTCATTTGTTAATTTTAAATCAACTTTTTCTCCCTGCTGCAGTTGATGATTTTTTTTTAAATTTAGTTTAAAAATTATAGGCGAAGTTATGGAGGGATTGAATACGTATTTTAATTTCTTTTTATCTACTCTTTTACTCTACAATTTTGAACGAGAACAATATTTAACATACTTTCCATACCAAGATAATTTTGATGAGAAAATGTCCCAAAAAGATGGCTTGAATACCAGTCTTCTTACAAACACTTTAGAATCCAATGAAATAAATGAATCCAATGAAATGGATAAACCTTCAACTTCAAGCAGCTCAAAAGTTTTAGATGAAGTGATATCTACAAGAAAAGAAGTACAAACTAAAGTCTCAAAGAAGAGAAAAGAAGAAAGAAGGAAGAGTTCTCGTGAAAAAAAACCTATAAATATTCTGCAGTCTGGTGTTTCAAAAAATCAACCTCAAACAAGTGAAGGAAAAAACATAGAAACTACTAGATCTGAAAAAGAGAAAAAATCAAAGTACACAAACTATACTTCAATTTCATTAAATAGGTCTCGTAGAAAGATAAATTTGTATACAGCTTCTGTAAAGGATACTGATAACCAATGCACTATAGAAAACTCAAAGACAATGCACAGAGCTAAATTATCTGGTTGTGGAGATGATGTTTCATCAATTGACATCATAAAAGGAAATCAATGCAATGATATCAATATACCTACAAAAACAGGTTTTTGTTTTGTATTTATAATGTATTTCAATTTTTTTGGGGATGGGACGACAATCTTTTTTTTTATTATTCTTTTTCCGAAAAAGCTGTATGGAATAAAGAAACCAAAATAGCTCAACAAGTGTATATCTATATACACTATGTGTGCATATATATATATATATATATATACATATATATATATATATATATATATATATATATATATATATATATATATATATATATATATATATATATATATATATATATATATATATATATATAGCTGTTACCCATATATATATAGCAGATACCCAGGCTCAGAATTAATAAGGCCACACATTGACTAAAAATTTTTTTAAAAAACTTTGTTAAAATAGATTGATCAAGCATCAATGATTTTGTTTGTTAAGCTCCTTATATTAAAATTAAAGTTACTTGGTTACCCTAATAGCCCACTATTCACTAGATTTCAGTAGTTCATATATCATTAGCAAAAGTTATAGGGGGGTTCTGAGATTATTTAAAGTCATGGCAAAAAAAGTTATCATAAGAGCTGCTTTGTTCCTAAAAAGCATACAATATATATATATATATATATATATATATATATATATATATATATATATATATATATATATATATATATATATACAGCCTTCGGAATTAGGGTTGGCATGTAACTAATCCATATATATATAAAATCCATACATTAATAAACAAATTAAGAACTTAATTTAAAAAAACTTAGTTTATGGTGCAGAGTGCGTGAAAAAGGAAAAATCAAACACATTCAAAAGTACTAGAATTTGAAACTAGTGACAACACTGTTGCAAGTGGGGCTCACTGGGTACCCAGGCCCAGAATGAGAGAGAACTTAAAAAATTTTAAAAAACTTTATAAAAATAAATCAATTTAGCATCAATAATTTTGTTTGTTAAGCTCCTTATATTAAAATCAAAGTTACTTGGTTAACGCATTGTATATGTAAAATTGAAAATTGTAATTGAAAAAATTTGAATAAGTTTTATTTTACATAAGTTGTATTAACATAATAACTTTTTATTAACATAGTTAAGTATTACTATCTATTGACAGTTATAATTATTGAATTTATTATATTAAAGGCAAAATATGGTGTGATAAAATGGTTTAATAATATTTTTGACAAAGAATATATTTTACTTTTATCCAGTTTGACATTAATGAGTTTTATCCATCAATCTCTTAAACTATTTCATGAGTATTCACTTCAAGCAGTATACAGAAATATTTACTTCACTTCAAGCAGTATACAGAAATATTTACTTCACTTTAAGTAGTATAGAGAAATATCAAATAAAACACTCTAAATTATAAATCACTTTAGAAAATTTTTGCTTATTCACAATAACATGTGGGTTAAGAAACGTGGTGATCCAAACTTTCATGTCACTGTGGGTAATTTTGATAGGGCCAAGTTGTGTGAACTTGTTGGTCTTTATATCCTGCATACTTTGCGCAGCATATATGAATTGCAATACAATAAATTATATAGAGATGGTTCTGTTTTCATGAAGTTTAGTAGACAAGAATTTGAAAAAAGAAAGAAAAATCTTGTCAACCTTTTTAAGGGTAAATTCAATCTAGAATTGATGGTAAAACAGACTTAATGATTGTAAATTTTTTAGATGTTGCATTTTATTTATTGGAATGTTTCTTATGACAAATCAGAAACAAGGTTATCAAATCTATATCAACTAAGTTATCTAACCATATTAGCAATATTTCATCCAACTAAGACATTTTTAAAAAAGCTGTACCTTTTTATAATAATAACTGGGTGTCTGGTAGTTATAAAGAAAAAATCTATTATAAACCAAATTATGATTGGGCATCTAATAGTTATAAATAGGGAGCAGCAATGTATCATTTAACATCATTAAATACGTTGATGCATCGTGTTCAATGCATTGAAACATGCATCGTTAAACAATGCATTGAATAACCATCATTGTTAAACAATGCATTGAAAGACTAGATTGTTAAACAATGCATCATAAGAATAAAAATAAAGTTTGGTTATTGTTATTTGCTGTTGTGCTACAATAATGAAAAAGAAAAATTGCAGAAAAAAAAATTGAAATTTTTTTTCTTCGTGAAATTGAATCAAATTATAAAATTAATGGCCCAGCACTGGAAGAGGATTCAAGTATCGAATTGTTATTAGACTCAAATATTGCATCAACAGTTGCAGCTTTAATTACATCATCAATTGCATCAACAATTGTAGCTTTAAATCTTTTTTTCACTCTGGCCTCCTTTGCTACTTGTATTTCAAAGCTGGTTTTGTGTTTTGTTCTAAAAACAAGGTGTATAGTGGGAGCACAACAGGGATAAAATTGTCTTTGGCCTTTTATCCCTATTGTGCTCCCACTATACACCTTGTAATCCTTTCCACATTCAATGCAGCTAGCTCTGTTTTCAGTGATCTTGGTGAAATAATCCCAAATTAAAGAAACTTTTGGCAGCTAGAATTAAAAAAAAGAAAAATTTAGCTACATTATACATTGTTTATCGTACATCTAACAATCTATCTATGAATCTATATGTCTATCAATCATTCAATTAATAAATTTATGTATGTAGTGGAGAGTTGCCATAATTGAAACAGCGCCTTAATTGGAACACTTGCATTTATTTTTGGAAAAAAAATGAATTATGGCTATATTTTTTTACATTTTTTTAGTGAAAGGCCTTATTTTCTATGTTGTGACACATTTTGATAGTTATTCCTCAAAAAATGCACATCCACCATTGATTTAAAGTTTTTTTGGTGATCTAATTTTGTGTTCCCACTATATTGATTGCGCTGGGTAAACTATACTGGTATAGGTTATACAGTTTTTTGTGTTTAATCAATAAATTAAGAGAACATAACAGTAGAAGCTTTTATACCATTTTTTGTTTATAGAATTTATGTTTTTCAGGGTAATATTAATCCTATTATAAGTTTTGAAGGAAGTGCTTAAATTTTCACTGTAAAGATAAAAATAATTTTTAATCAATTTTTGTTGATTTTACTGTGTTTTTTTAAAAAAAAACACAACCTGTTCAGATTAAGGAATCAAAGTGTTCCAATTTAGGGAACCAGTTGCCTTGATTGGAACAAAATGGTATCTTTGCAAAAACATTTATTTCCAATGAAATTCAATTAAGTTAAATTATGATTAAAAGTGTAGTAGGGTTGTCTGTTTGTATTAATCAAATCATAAATGTTTTCATATTTAAGCCATCTTTGGTTAATAAATATTTATTCCTTAAGTGTTCCAATTAAGGCACTCTCCCCTGTGTGTGTGTGTATATATATATATATATATATATATATATATATATATATATATATATATATATATATATATATATATATATATATATATATATATATATATATATATATATATGTATGTATGTAGGTATGTATGTATGTATGTATATATATATATATATATATATATATATATATATATAAATATATATATATATATATATATATATATACATACAAACAGTGGGTGGCCAAATAATTAGTGATACTTTACTTTTTTACTGATTTTGGAAATGAATAGTATCCATTTTAGAAAAACCAAAATGGTCTAAAATGGATACTATTTTTTTTATAACTCAAAAACTGTTTTTACAGTTACAAATTAAAGAGGTGTCTTTTTCAGATATTCAAAACAACTAAAAAATTTAATAAAAATTATGTTCAACTTAGTTTTTTCACAAGTTTAAAATCAATTTTGTTTGCGGCGCTTTTTTTAGTAAATTTTGAAACATATTTATAGCTTATTATTTTCTTGTAATAATAACATAATATAAATGTAAATTATCTTTTTTTCCTATTGTTTAAAATAATGTTTAAAAAATCTTTTATACAATTATCAGAGTGTATATATATATATATATAACCTAATACTTTTTGGAACGCAAGCAAACACATCTACGAGTATATACAATAAATGATTAACATGTTTACTATAAGGTAAAATTAGTTTTGGCTGCTACTTCTTGCAACTTTTAGCACTGTCAAGCTCTAAAACTGAATACATTTTGTACAATTCTCTCAATTTGAGGGGGTTTTAATATTTTATATTAATATAACTTAAAAATGCTGAAAGATTTGTTGATAAATTCTATTAATTTTGATGAAATAAGGATGATAGGAATATGTTATTTATAAATTTGACTAACTACCTGTAATAGCTCTACTGCATCCTCCCTCTTATGGAAATAACTAATGATAAGGTTGTCATTTAAGTTGAGGTAACTTTTGTTTTTCAATTTTTTCAGTTATTTTCGTGTTGTTTAAATTTTTTTAGCTTTATAATGAAGTATTTTGAAATGTACAAATGTATCAGGAATAATCAGTTCTCAATGTATGAAGAGTCTTACATACTATGTTGTCAAATTATGTCTGATTTGAATGACTTCATTGAACAAGAGAAAGTTGAGAAGATAAAGAAAAATTAGTAAGCTTTTTTAGATTGAGTGCAGATGAATGACTGTGAAATTTGAGCAAAAATGTAGTGAATGACTTGACAAAGGAGAAATTGATTTTGGAAGAGTGACTAAAGATATTCTTTCCACTTTTCAAAGTCTTGCTACACCATTGAACAACCCTATTGGTTGATTAATTGAACAATCCTATTGGTTGACTAATTGTATTAATTGAAAATTGAACAACCCTATTGGTTGACTGTAGAATTTGATGATAGAAAAGTTAGTACAATTACAGATAGTTGTACAACTAATCAAATATTATTTTCCACTAAAATTAAATAAATAATGATATGAGCAAAGACGAAGGTGAAATTGTTCATAACATTTAGAAACAAATAGTAAATCAACAATAATGATCCAGACTATGGCTTTAGTAGTACTTTTAGATTGTAACTTATCAAAGAATTCTTATCAATACATATTCCCAGCATATAATAATGTCAGAGCTGCAAAAGAACTATGCTATCCTAATAACATATTTGTTAGTGATTATTCAACTAATATTCCATTACAAGATCTGGTAAACCATACTTGTAAAAATTAGTAGAATTACAGAGACAAGTTATTTTGTTTTGTGAGTTTGATAAAGCTGGATTTGATGGCTCAACTAGTCAAAACATTTATTAAAAAAAATTACAGATAGCAGCTCTTCTAATTTATCAAATGAAAAGTCTTTCACTTTAGAGCTATTTTAAAATGTCTAATTCAAAACCACTGGGGATACAACATAGTATAACATGCAATCTATCAATTAGCATTTCATCAATTTCTACAATTTCACTAAATATGTCTTCATTTAAAAAAAGGTTTTTTTTTAAATGAAAACTGCAAAAAAAGATTATTTAGGTTTTTCCCCCAAATAATCTTTTTTTGCAGGTGTTTTTGACTGATTTTAAACTATTTTTGAGTTTTTTGTACCTCATAATTGCTAAATAATGTAAAATTATAAAAAATTATGAAAACTTTAATGTGCTACAGTTCAATACCAACAGACAGACTGTGCCAATTTTTTGTTAATTTTGTGTTAACAACCTATGGTAAAAATCGAAACTACGCATTAAAAGTTGATTTTAACACTTGCAGCTGCCTGTTAAAATATCACTTTTTTAAAATAATATGATACTTTGCATAGAATTCGCAGGCATAAAAAGTAGTAAAGCAGTTGAAATAAATTATAAAACTTTTTACTGTAGAGATTCTATATATAGGCAATCACCAAAACTATTTAAAGATCTATTTTCTATCTTATGGCATATGATTTATGTGTATACTTTTAATTTTTACCTAAATAAATATATATTTAAATAATAATCAGTTTTCCCAAAAATAGTATTAATAGTGTCTTAATTTAATTTACTTGATATGATTTGAAATATGTATTTGTTTAATTTTATGCATATAATATAATTATAATGATATAATTTACACATGGTTATAATTTGAGTATAAAATACTTCAATTGCTTCAAGAGTTTGTAGTAAAATCTAAATCGGCACAGTATTTTCT